>NC_041389.1:472002603-472010666 GCF_002162155.2 Triticum dicoccoides | reverse complement strand
ACCCCTATTGGCCTACAGTAAGCTCCGCATTGCCCTCAGTGGTCTTTTTCTTTCTCATTGATGCTTTATATACCTTGATTGTTAGTTTCATTTACTTTATCCAGTAAGCTTCATATATCAAACATAGGGACCAAACCCAAACGCTTGCTAGTACGCTTGCCATCGGACGTAGGAAGAAGGGAGAAGAGGACGAGGAATATAGAGGATCACAGAAAAGGCAACGAAAGAGGGAGGCAGCCTAACTTGAATGTCAAGGTGAGAAGGTGGAAGGAGAATGATAGCAATGTGCATTATAACAAACAGGAGGGGCGCAAGGGAGTGGGAAAGAAGATGGACGAGAGGGGGTGTTTGTACTCTAACCTCTAGAGTTGTTAGTCCTTACCAATATCATTAGTACTCCCTCTGTAAACTAATATAAGACCTTTTAGCCTTTTAGTGATCTAAAAGGTCTCATATTAGTTTACAGAGGGAGTACATATTATTAGTTGGTATATATACAAAATGGTTTTTGCATACATATTATGTTTTGCTGCTCTAATCTCATTCAATTGTTGGTTGTTGTCGTCTCATCCCAAAATTTAGGAATTTATTTCTTCCTTCTTCAGGTGTGCTCATTGCATGCATTGGTTGCTATCAACTGTGGAAGCTAGATCCCTCGACATTCCTAGATGTTGTACTAGGCTACGCATTCTACAGGCTCGGTGTCTTGGGTTCACACATCCGGAGACAGGGATTCTCGAATGACCTGTTTGGGCGCCTCAAGTTTGGTCAGTTGTTGTACTACGCAGTTGGTAATTGGAACTTGTATGTCTAATGTATCAAGCCATGTAAAATGCTATACTTTTCTTTCTATGCAGTTATTGTCATAATCATGGCCGTGAAAGATTTCAGGAAGAATCTTGCTCCCATTGATTTTATCAGGTATGAGTACCAGCTTAACTTTATACTGCAACTTTTTCGCGAGAGCATTTCTATATTGCATTGAGTACCTAATTATTTTCTTGTCGAGATTACTAGAAGCAAAGATTTTACATGTGTAATTGCATTGCAATCAACAAAGTAATTTAATACTATATCCATTCCAAAATATACATGATGTCCTACAGTAGTTGTAGTCAAACTCTTGAACATAATTCGGGTATTGATGCATACAACATTATTAAGATTGGCCAGATAATTAGGGAACACATTATTCTATGCAAAATATTACTCGCATGTTTCTACAACAGTTAAATTTGCGTCTTGAACACCCGTATCCTTGCTTATAAGAGACTAAAGCATTTAGCTTGGTCCAGCGACTACAATTTGTCATTTTTTCGCACATGTACATATGCACACGTAACATTTGTTTCCCATAATGGCCATAGGTCTGCAGTTCCGCCTTACCTTTTGACGGCATGAGTTTCCAACATAGAGAAGGAATATTTGCATCCCACAAATTTGCATGGAAACATTATATGAGGAAAATAGTGTTCACACCCTGCACTTTGACTCTTTGAGTATTGCACTCCACTTTAACGATGCAATAGTGTCGGAACATTTGCACTAGTACGTTTTTGATCTGGTATTACTTGTATGTGCATAATTATATGTTCAAGTTAAGGTAAATTCTGGGTAAATAAAGGTATCTTTATTATGAAAATACATTGATAATATACCTACATTTCACATCCAAGTAATATTTACTTATCTTAGTGAAGAGGGTTTAGAAGGATAATTATGTGCTTTACACAAAAATAAAAAACTACGAAGAGTGCACACCAAATGTTACTCAACAAAAAGTAGTTAGAATGTCGGGACGTGGTTCCATTCAGTTGTCCCATTCGGCAGAACCGAAACAACAATGTACCTGAATTTGATTTAATAAATTAATAAAGGATGCAAGGTGCCACATTGCCAATATATTTTGATATATGCACCAAAATGAAGCAATTTAAAACTTCTGTTAGTGATACTATGCATGCTCCTACCATTGAAATATATGTTTATTTATGCACCAAAATAAAGTAGAATCAACACTTTTTAAGAGATACTCCTTAGTGCTACCATGCCAGTATATGTTGATTTATGCACTACGGAGTGTTATTTAACATTGTGTAAAAAAATTGAGTTGTCTGGTGCCTAAAAAAAGAGAGTGAGCCAAATGCAGTGCTTTCCATTTAACAGGTAGAGTATGTATTCGGGCTCCATGGAGCCCGGAGCCAAAAATGTACACTCACTATCTCTTAATAATGGCTCCGTTGGTTAACGCTTATTATTTTGTGCTCACAGGACACCAGTTTATGCCCTCTATTTCATATCCTTCCTTCATGACATAATTGGTCTGAAGAAGTATGGCAAATATTATTTCGCTGTGACCATTGAACTACTAAAAACTCAGGAGGGCAGATGCAAGCTAGCGAGTTATTTCTAAACGTTTATCCTGCTAGTGGAGTGGCCATTTTTCTCTCTAGCATAATCCATATTATAAGTACTCCATATTCCATATGATTATCAGATCAAACAATGTATTTGTTATCGAGTTATTTCTAAATATTTGTGCCTTACAAAATCATCACTCCAAAATGTTGTTGGAAATGCCATTTTTGGAGCATCGATTTTGTTCCACGGCTTCTACGAATGTCATTTCATAATGAAATTTTGCAAGCATTGAAAACTTTTGTCAATGCTTGTTGCTAAAAAAATTCAGAATTTGTTGAATATTTTTTCAATATTTTTTGATTGTACTGTTCACCTGAGCTGATATGAGCTCGGGCTAAGAAACTACATGTCGTTTTGTCTTCTCTTAGACCCCTCCCAATGCTTCACTTTGTACAGGTGCTAAGCCTGCCATGCAGGCAAAAAAGATGATGTGACAAGGTAATTAAGAGGAGAGAGATGAGTGTTGTGACACCAGGAAGAAACAATGCAAAGCGCGGGAACCTAGGGAAAACACTTAAATGAAAGAAGCCCACCAATGCATTGATAACTTTAGTTGCTAAATCATTAAATGAACGATGATTAGCTACTCCCTCCATTTTTGTTTAAAGGGCGCAGCTCCAAATTCAGCCATTTTCACAATTGAAGCATGCAAAGGCGTAATACATTAATTAGAGTCTTAATTTCTCTCTTTCCTCTTCCCTTCCGGAGTCTGCATGCAAGTGGGAACAAGTTGTGGCTTGTAGAGGTGTGAATGCAGATTACTTTAGTTGCATGCTGTCGTCTGTACTCCCTCCGTGTTGCATGCAGAAGCTGTTGCTCTCCTTTTCCTAGCACCTCCTCTTCCTCTTGTGTATAAAAGTGCAGACATTGCTTCCTCTTCCTTGAGCCAGTGAGCAGGAAGGCAGCATGGAGAAGCTCGGTGAGGTTGAAGAGGTGCAGGGCGAGGTGGAGGTTGTCAAAGAACTCGAGGATGACGAGGTGGAGGTAACACATGGCCAGGTGACAGAACTCGAGGATGAATTCGAGAGGGTTTATGCAACCATCAAAGATCTTTTTCAGAAAGTTGATCGTGCAACCAATGTCGGAGCTGGTGAATCAAGGATTTCGGCTAGGGCAAGGTACATCCGCAGCACTAACCTCGCGCTGCGACGCAGGGCTACGTCTTCATGTGATGGATGCATCTTCCCTGTAATGTGCCGCAACTGTGGTGTGCGTGGTGAGGCATCGATTTTTTGCTGTCTTGCTTGCTCTCTGCCGGTGCCAATGGACGTGGTACCTTGTGAGCTATGCGGAAATCCACTTCTGTGTGATGATTACTGGTGCAAGGACTGCGCAACAACTGTGGGAATTGGTGAAGATGGTGTGTGCTCTCGTTGCGGTCGCAACACCTCAACCATTGCCGAAGATGACAATGCATTTGTGCCGGATACCGAGATGAACTAGGCTTCATGTTGAACAAGAAATAGCCATGTTTAAGTGGATCTTGGCTGTGAATTATGGATTGAAATATAAAAAATCTGTGAACCTTGATCTTGGTTGTGAATTATGGAATGAAATAAAAAAATTCTATTGCAGTGAATTTTTTTTTGCGTCTGTATGAAGTATGTCAGTGCTAAGTTTTTTTTATCAAAGTTATCACTGAAACTGTTAGCTATCACCGAAACTTGTTACACCGAGATGAACTAGTCTATTAGCTATCACTGAAACTTGTAAGGCAAATGTCGAAATTGTACTCCAAGTTTTTTCTCAAAGTGCAAAAGACAGTCCCAATATTGCATTGTAAACAAACTTTCAAAGACAGTATTCTCTGTCAATGCTAATGTTTCAACTCAAAGACAAACTTTGAAACACAAACTTTCAAAGACAAACGTTCAAAGATAGTCCCAATATCAGCTAGTAAACAAACTTTCAGGACAATGCTAATGTTACAACTCATGTTGAGTTCAAGTACTGAATTGCCTGCTCGACATATTCTCTGTCAATCGTCAAACGAACCTGGAGAAGACCTTGTCTCTCTAGTGCTTTTTTCTTCAAGTGAGGAACAACATAGTGGATAGACCCCTTGTGCTTGATGATCTCTCTCATGCACGCTTGATGACTCAACCAGATCCTATTGAGCCTTTGATGGGGGTACTCAGCTAGGGATTGATTAACCTATGACACATGACATGAAAAACTCAAAACAGTTCATACACAAATAGGTATATATCACATAGAACATAAAAAGAATACCAACCAAGATCTAATCAGTGCAATACCTTTTGGACAATCTCGGCTAGGGTCTTGGGCATCTTTCTATGGAACATTGCTTGAATTGAGGCAAACCAACCAAGATCTAATATGTTTGTGTCAGGAGAATTAGGTGGTTGGTATATCATCCTAATATCCCAACCACCCCTAGCAGCTTCCTTCAAAAAAAGTGGATCATCTGGTTTTATATGAGTCTTAGCATTGTCCTGCTGTACGTAGATGGTATTCCATCTATCGCTCTCAGGCCACTTCTCCTTTATAGCCGGCAGTACGTATTTCACTAAGTACTCCTGACTTTTCTCCCTGTCCACTGTATCTGCAGGCTTCAGCTCCCATGCCCCCCTCAACCTATGGATATAGAAACAAATATACTCAAACATAGCACAAAGTAGTGAATAATGTGCACAATTTTTTTTAGCACAAAGTAGTAACAAGAACAAGTGCCAACCTATTCTGACTTCTCTTTTTAGCTTGTACCCACTCTGTGTAAGCCCAAACCCCTATCTTGCCATCAAACACACAATTGCCTTGAGCATCATACCTTGGTCTGGCCATTGCGGACAAGAACATAATTTTCTGAATGTGGCTTTTATTTTTACATTCCCGGTGTGGTGCCTCCTCTCTATGACTCAAATACATGGTCTGGGTCTTCCGCGTGCGATAAAACCATTTCTCATCTATATGAACCACATCCATATCAGCCCTAAATGTGGGATTAATACCACCTAGGGATGTTATGCTACATGGTTCAAGATGCCTAAGAGCATACTCCAGACGAGCCCTTTGGTTTGCATCAGTCAAGGCGGGCTTCAATTCACTTGTTATTCGTCGAATTTCCTTCATCTTCAACCTATCATTTAGAAATCCATAAAATAAAGGAATGTTGACATGTAGAAATTTGACAACAATTCAGTAGTAGAACTCTCACCTCCTCCAAACAGTGGTAGTTGACAAGTTTAGATGTCCAGCAACTTGTTCTAATGTTGTTCTCTCTCCAGGTGGGATGGCCTCCAATGCATCTATGTTTAAATTTATCTTTTTCCTTCCTGATTTGAGCTTCCGATTGTTTTTTACCCCTGTAATGCCTCCACCATTTTTAGCCTGCTGCCATACCCTTTGCACTATTCTCCTTGGACATTCACAAGCTAGTGCAACAGCTTTAGAAACTCCATGCTTCAACCTATTACCCCCACCATTACGGGCAAGGATCTCAGAATATATGTGTCGCTTATCATCTGTACGGTAGTGCGTTCTTGTCTCCTTGTTCGACATAACATCTAAATGCATTAGACAGAATAATTTGACATGAAAAATATTGAATATTACTGAAACACACAAATATGATCAAAAGGTGCTTACTCAAATCGATAGGTTCTTTTTGGATTTGAACATGCTCTTGACTAGGAGGGTATTCGTCGGCATGGGCAAAATTTGGGTTGTATCCAACCCCTCGGTAGCCAATTGTTGGAGTGTCTCCGTTGGTCATCTCCTGCCCATTCTGTCCAGCAAGGTCGAACCCAGTTCCTTTGATCATGCACACGTGACAGCAGACAAGAGTTTAGGGTACATGATCATCTAAAACTACAAAAAACTATGAGTACATGATCTACAACTAGGGTTTAGGGTTTACCTTCTATGGTGGCAGCACGGGAGGATCCATCTCTGATCCGTATGCCACCGGCGCCAGAACTGAAAGTGAAGCCCATGGACTCACTGCCGCCACTGCCGAACGAGATCCCGCCGCCACCATTGACGAGGCTAAACCCCACGAACGAAGATCTTACCATCTCTCCGCTACCTGCCACGGCTCTGCCAATGCAGACACTCCAGTTCGAGGAACCGGCCTCGTTCGGTGCCGGAGGACGAGATGGGCGTGCGAGGCCGACACGCCGTCGAGGCAATGTCGTTGGAGGAGGATGCGGCACCGGGCGAGCGGTGCCAATGGAGAAAGCTGGCATAGACGCACGTCCAGTGAGTCCAAGAGGAAGAGGAGGAGGAACTGCTCCTGGTGGCGGCGACCTAGGTTGGAAAGCCACCCGCGAAAGCCCACGGAGGCCAAGAGGAGGAGGCCGGCGATCTGATCCCCCTGGCTGTGGCGGCGCCATTGGAGTGAGATGGAGGAGAGATGCAGACCGATGTCTGTTCGTGTGCCTCCATCTGCACACATATATAAAGAGAGCACCGGCGGGAAGATCGGCGGGAACTATTGGTCGGTGAAAATTCCGTTTACAATTTGGCAGCGGGGAAGATCGGCGCGAGTTTTCGATCGGAGATGAAATTTTCACTCGCGTTTTTGAGGGAAACTGAGCGGGGAGAAAGGAGCGAGTGCGGGAAGAAGAAGAAAGAGAGGAAATCGCGGCTGGAATTGGCTCCACCAGTGCATGCGAGGAGATGGCTCGCTGATTGGCCGTGGGGGTTACTAAGCGTTTTTAACGCGATTAGTTAGGCGCAGAACCTTAACTCCCGATGCTAATATCACGTCCCACGTCCACGATTTTTGTCCAATTACTAGGCACCTTGGTCCCAGAGGTTTTTGAGCTGCGCCCTTTAAACAAAAATGGAGGGAGTACAACAAGTTAAGCATCTTTGTATTGGAGACTTTAGTTGCTTAGCTCTTTAATGTGCTTAGCACCTCATTTTAGCACTAGTGCATTGGAGAAGGTCTTATGTGTAGGGATGATCTCTCAGCGTATAAGAGGCTAAATATTTTGTTATGCACAATTTTCTAGTTAAAAATCAATCACCGTATAGATAATATGTTGAGAGCATGCAAGTATTAATTGCTGAGTAAATTGCAGGGCCGACCTGGTGGCATGTGTGCGCCCCAAAATACTTTCTCCCTAGATTGTCGCTATGCGAGAGGAAATTTGGTGCACGCAGGGGCGCGCACACGTACTTTGTTGGCTGCACCTTTGCGGAGCAATTCATGAACTTTTTTTTTTGCATGAACTTGGTTTCGCATATCCCATACATGCATCTTCGTCTTCGCTATAAGGTGTAGCGGAATTTACATACTAGGCGATTATAGTTAGTTTATTCATAAGTTGTTAAGTTCCGTTGTACAAAACTTAAGGTGAACAAGAAGTTGATGCGGGATGTGACCATGACGCAGATGCGCGGTCAACAGAAAGCTTACATGTGCCTTTGTGTGCCCCAAATTTTTTTCTTATCGCTATGCCCACTTTCGTGGTGTTCGACAAAATGCTTTTGCCCCGTTCCACCGCCTTCTCATGCACACACGCCCGTGTCAACAGGGTGCGTTCCCAGCGCTAAGAAAGTGTCTAATGTGTGTGTTCAGGCATGAACACGTCACCATATCTCTCCGGCGTCAACCGCGATATGCAAGATACATTGACGAGGTCTTTGGACACCCGAAACCCCACATACTCGGG
>NC_041389.1:471942446-472002256 GCF_002162155.2 Triticum dicoccoides | reverse complement strand
AGGCTGCCCTAGTTTGACCTGATCTCCCATAGGGCCTCGTGGATCGCTGGCTTCAAGCACAAATAGCGAGGAAGAACAAAACTAGGGAAACATAGAAAAGATAAAATAATAGTGATAAATTGATTTATCGATTGTGCGTTGTTCAATACGGCATCACCTCACATCTATTTACGAGGCAACTAGACTTCCCGTACAAGAAAAAGAGCTCCCAATCCCATCCAAATCTTACCATGATTACCGAACTCCAAACCGGAATGAAATGGGAAGGCTCCTCCGCTACCTCGCCGGGCGCGATCGACCCCTCCCTCCACCTAACCCCACCCGCGCCAAGGAAGAGGTTGGTGAAAAAACTTTGTGCTCGTTGCCGCGCAGGCAGCAAAGGCCGGTGGCAAGGCCGCAGTGAAACCACGATGGCCACTGGTCGACTTTCCCTTGCTCTGGCCGGCAGAAAGCGTGTGACGAAGCCGATGGAGGCGATGAAGGCACTCTCACAAAGGACTAGGAGGCGATGAATAATAGTAAGAAGAAGGAGTCGGCATTGAATGCGATGGCTCGTCCTCGTCCTCGTCCGATGGGTCGAAGCCCGTCTCTGACCACCCCTCCGCCTCCTTGTCTGACGCGTTCG
Source organism: Triticum dicoccoides (assembly GCF_002162155.2). Lineage (NCBI taxonomy): Eukaryota > Viridiplantae > Streptophyta > Magnoliopsida > Poales > Poaceae > Triticum > Triticum dicoccoides. The sequence goes on along the minus strand of NC_041389.1, from coordinate 472,001,631 downwards.
CCCGTCGGCGCCACAACCGAGAGCCATGGCCACCAAGTGCTCGATAGTATGCCGATGAGGTAATTTTTCTTTTTGCGCTGAATATGATAGTTTATAAACGACACTAGTTCCATGTTATATACTTAGATATACCATGAGACCCGTAATATGATTCGTGATCTCGGAACGAATCTCTTCATGCATGATTGCAATGCAAACACATAATCGCGTGGAAGATCAATAAAGGACATGCCTGAAATTCATGCAGCTAATACTACTAGGGAAAACCTTATATACAGAAATTTAGCAACAACGCGGGTCAAAAAAGCGCGCTAGTGCTATATAGCAGTAGCGATTTAAGAGAAACCGCGCTACAGATACAAACTTAGCAGTAGCGCTAGTAGTCGCGAAAGCGCTACTACTAATATTCCCATTGGCAGAATGATAGGCTACGCATAGCAGTAGCGGGCTTAGATGAAACGCGCTACCGCTAGGGCATAATTAGCAGCGCGTTTCCAGGAAAGAGCGCTACTACTAACGGAAATAAAATAAGATGAAAAACAAATAGAAAAGTAAATGAAAATGAAAGAAATAGAAAAAGGAGAAAGGAAAAAATAAAATGTAAAGCAAAATAAACGAAAAAGCGAAAAATCGGAGGAAGGCATAGCAGCAGCGTGTGTTTGTAAGAGGCGCTATAGCTAACGTAGCTGCAGCGCGTGTCCTAGACCCCCGCTATAGAAACAGAAAAGGAAATTAAAAAAGGAAGAAATTTACATAGCTATAGCAGCAGCGCGTTTTGCAGAAACCGCCATAGCTATCTTAGCGATAGCGCGTTTTGCCAAACGCGCTACCGCTAAGTTTGACTTAACCAAAAAACAGTTTCCCCCCGGCCACTTCTCCCCAAATCCCTCAACCCACCCCGCGCGCCGCCGTCTCCCTGATTCACCGTCGCCCCACTTCGCCGCCGACGTCGACGCCACCAGAGCCGTGCGCCGTCAACGCCACCAGAGCCGCCGTCGACGCCACCTTCCTCGCCGTCACCGGAGATGCCCCTGCCTCCCTCGCCGTCACCGAAGACACCCCTGCCTCCCTCACCGTCACCGGAGACGCCCCTGCCTCCCTCGCCACCACTGCCTCCGTCGCCACCACCGGAGCCATCATCTATAAGCCCCCACCCCTCCTCTCTCTCTCATGCATATAGGTTAGCCAGTTTAATTAGGTTAATTATCTAGGTTAGGGAAAAAATTTAGTTAGGGCTTTGACAGAGAAGTAGTTAGGTTAACTAGTTTAATTAGGTTAATTATCTAGGTTAGTGCAAAAACTTAGTTAGGGCTTTGACAGAGAACGTGGGAGGAGAGAGAGAGAGGGGAGAGCTTTCGTGGGGAAGAGTCTCACCGAGTCGCCGTCCGGGTGGGCTATTTACACTTCTCTGTTGCGGGCTTGCGGGCCGTGCGGCGTCGGACGTGCGCCTCCGTTGGCCCATGTGGGCCTTTTATGTCAGCCACACTGTGTACCTTTTTATTTATTGAAGTAGCCACATTCCATTAAATATGATGATTACAAGGAACAAGGACGTGGAAATTATACAAGACATCCAGAGAAATTGATGTCAAGAAGTTACACACAAAGGAACCTGTAAAAGAAAAACAAAGAGTTTGAACATCAGATCCCCTTGTACCTTGCCGGATTGTCACCTGTCCATCACCACTGTCGTCGTAGCGTCGCTGGAGACCGAGAATCTTTCCCATTCCCACCTAATCTCGGCACCGCCGTCTTCACCCTATGTAGTCGAGGAAGAAGGGCGGCGCCTCCAATCTGCATCCGCTCACCCAACTTCAAGCCATCAAATTCATCTACAGAGGTCGACCACGCCGCCATCAAGAATGACAGGCACCAACCACCAGATCCTTAATTCGCCAGAACCGTAGACCAACAAGACAAACTGAGCCGACTGCTCCCCGGCGTCACCGATTGGGGAACCACCAAGTTGGGGAAAGCACATCGTCAATTTAATACGACGCGGCATCGTCCTCTCCACTGACGCAACGCCTCCAGGAAACATGAATCCGACCCTCATTACACGCTGGATTCAAAACGCCGGGTCCCCTCCCCCTCCCGTCGCCGGAGTGGCAGACGGAGGAGGCGGGGACCCACAACCTCACCGATGGAGGGAGGGAGCAGAGCTTTTTGCCTCTCAGATCGCCAAAAGAGCAGTTGTGAGCGAAGCCAGTGTGTACCCGTTAGGTGAACGGATAGTGCCTCAAAAAGAAGGTGAACGGATAGCTAAATCCAAATGCCCCTAAAAATAGCTAAATTCAAATTTACCCCCAAAATTAAAAGCGAATCATAATTTGAAACCTACCCTTCATTGTTTTCGTCTCCCTTGCTGCCTAACCCAGCAGCGATTGATTTCGCACAGTAGTCAAACTAGTTTTGCATTTTTCTTCCATTTGGTCTTGGCGCATGATTCTAATCTAGTATACTATGACAACCTTTGACTACCCTCTATCAAGTACTACAAAGTCCCAAGTGCCACTTTGTATTGGTCTTAAAATATATTGCTAAGCATTAATTTGGCAATTTTTCTCTTCTACCTTCGCCAAACACTACATCTAACTGTGATCCTACTATCTGCACTCCAGGGGTTGATAAAACTGAGGGCATCTCCAACGCGACGCCTATTACGCCCTTATAAGCCTGGATGGACAACACGGACACTTCTAGGCCTCCAACACAGACGTCTATTTTGGGTTGGGCATTTCTGGATGTATGTACTTCCCTACACCGGCCCCAAACTGAGGGGTGGTTTAAGAGAGTCTGGACGTCCACTACGGCGGCCTCTGACACTCCGGATCCACCCAAAAAAATAGTTGAAGTCGGCTTCTTGTCTTATTTTTGCATATCAATGGATTTTTTATGACGAGTCTATGAAGTCTGTGCTTGAGACATCTCAACATCTTGATCTACCAAACCCTTTCTTGCCTTCTTCCTCTTATAGTGTTGACCGGAACTCGAAGCACCTCCACTGTGAATAGAAAGGAGGAATAGCATAGGAAAGATAAGTGCACAAGTCCATGAAATCCACGAGACAAAAACAATAGTGCGGAATTCCGAAAGAGAATTCAGGTAGCGGTAGTACCGGATCTAGTCCCGGTAGTGCCATTGGACCGAGAGCGGTAGTACCAGTCCTGACGGTCGTAATACCACTCACTTGTCAATGAACACAACGGATCTAGGCCTGGGACTGAGGTGCCCAAATCAAACATCAAAACCTCTATAATGTAGCTTCTAGAACAATGGGTACTACTCCTACTCATCTGAAGAGATTAGCCAAAAACGTAGAATCCACCATGCAATGAAGGTTTTACAGGTTGGAAGCACTAAGCTCAAAGACTTGCACTAATCATAGAGAACTCATCAACCAAATAAGTGCCTCATGGCGTTATTAAAGCATGGTGCAGCAAGCCAAGTATATCATGGGGTTTGATTGATAGGTACAAGACCATCGTTTCACCCGGTCACATCAATGATGCTAGTCTATAATGGTTGCATGCAAATAATGTTGGGGAACGTAGCATGCAATTTCAAAAAAATTCCTACGCTAACGCAAGATCTATCTAGGAGATGCACAGCAACGAGAGGGGGAGAGTGTGTCCACGTACCCTCGTAGACCGAAAGCGGAAGCATTAGTTAACGCGGTTGATGTAGTCGAACGTCTTCATGATCCAACTGATCCAAGTACCGAACGTACGACACCTCCATGTTCAGCACCACTTCAGCTCGATGACGTCCCTCGAACTCTTGATCCAGTAGAGGGTTGAGGGAGAGTTCCTTCAGCACGATGGTTTGGTGATGGTGTTGATGATGTGATCCACACAGAGCTTCGCCTAAGCACTATGACGCTTTGACCGGAGGAGTAAACTATGGAGGGGGGCACCACACACGGCAAGGAGAACAATTGATGTGCCTTTGTGGTGCTCCCCGCCCCCGTATATAAAGGAGGAGGGGAGGAGGCAGCCGGCCTAGGGGGCGCGCCAAGTGTGGGGAGTCCTACTAGGATGAAGGAAATATGCCCTAGATGCAATAATAAAGTTATTATTTATTTTCTTATTTCATGATAAATGTTTGTTATTCATGCTAGAATTGTATTAATCGGAAACTTAGTACATGTGTGAATACATAGACAAAACATATTGTCCCTAGTATGCCTCTACTTGACTAGCTCGTTAACCAAAGATGGTTATGTTTCCTAACCATAGATATGTGTTGTCATTTGATAAACGGGATCAAATCATTAGGAGAATGATGTGATGGACATGACCCATCCATTAGCTTAGCATTATGATCGTTACAGTTTCATTGCTATTGCTTTCTTCATGACTTATACATGTTCCTTAGACTATGAGATTATGCAACTCCCGAATACCGGAGGAACACTTTGTGTGTTACCAAACATCACAACGTAAATGGGTGATTATAAAGGTGCTCTACAGGTGTCTCCAAAGGTGTTTGTTGATTTGGCTTAGATCGAGATTATGATTTGTCACTCTGTGTTTCGGAGAGGTATCTATGGGCCCTCTCGGTAATACTCATCACTATAAGCCTTGCAAGCATTGTAACTAATGAGTTAGTTACGGGATGAAGTATTACAGAACGAGTAAAGAGACTTTCCAGTAACGAGATTGAACTAGGTATGATGATACCGACGATCGAATCTCGGGCAAGTAACATACCGATGACAAAAGGAACAATTTATGTTGTTATGCGGTTTGACCGATAAAGATCTTCGTAGAATATGTAGGAACCAATATGAGCATCTATTTTCCTCTATTAGTTATTGACCGGAGATGTGTCTCGGTCATGTCTACATAGTTCTCGAACTCGTAGGGTCCGCACACTTAACGTTCGATGACGATATGTATTATGAGTTATGTGTTTTTGATGACCGAAGTTTGTTCGGAGTCCCGGATGAGATCACAGACATGACGAGGAGTCTTGAAATGGTCGAGATATAAAGATTGATATATTGGACGACTATATTCGGACACCAGAAGTGTTCCGGAGAAGTTACGGATAAAACCGGAGTGCTGGAGGGTTACCGGAACCCCCCGGGGGAACTAAGGGGCCTCATGGGCCTTGGTGGAGAGAGAGGGGCGGCCAGGGCAAGGCGCACGCCCCCTCCCCCTTGGATCCGAATTGGACTAGGTAAGGGGGAGCGGTGGTGGAATCCTACTAGGACTAGTAGTCCTAGTAGGACTCCCCTTGAGGGGCGCGTCCTAGGAGGGCCGGCCGACCTCCCCTTGCTCCTTTATATACGCGGGAATGGAACACCCTAGACCACACAAGTTTCTCTACCAACCGTGTGCGGTGCCCCCCTCCATAGTTACACACCTCGATCATACCATCGTAGTGCTCAGGTGAAGCCCTGCGCCGGTAGCATCATCATCACCGTCGCCATGCCGTCGTGCTGACGGAACTCACCCTCGTCCTCAACTGGATCAAGAGCACGAGGGACGTCATGGAGCTAAACCTATGCTGAACGCGGAGGTGTCGTATGTTCGGTACTTGATCGGTTGGATCGCGAAGAAGTTCGACTACATCAACCGCGTTATTGAAACGCTTCCGCTTTTGATCTACGAGGGTACGTGGACACTGTTGGGGAACGTAGCAGAAATTCAAAATTTTCCTACGTGTCACCAAGATCTATCTAAGGAGAAACCAGCAACGAGGGGAAGGAGAGTGCATCTACATACCCTTTGTAGATCGCTAAGCGGAAGCGTTCAAGAGAACGGGTTGAAGGAGTCGTACTCGTCGTGATCCAAATCACCGGAGATCCTAGTGCCGAACGGACGGCACCTCCGCGTTCAACACACGTACAGCCCGGTGACGTCTCCCATGCCTTGATCCAGCAAGGAGAGAGGGAGAGTTTGAGGAAAGACTCCATCCAGCAGCAGCACAACGGCGTGGTGGTGATGGAGGAGCGTGGCAATCCTGCAGGGCTTCGCCAAGCACCGCGGGAGAGGAGGAGTACTTGGGAGAGGGGGAGGGCTGCGCCAGAACATGTGGTGCGGCTGCCCTCCCACCCCCCACATATATATAGGGGCAATGGAGAGGGGCGCCGGCCCCCTCAGATCCAATCTGAGGAGGGGGCGGTGGCCAAGGGGGGGAGGAGTGCCTCCCAAGTCAAGTGGAGGCCCTCCCCCTTAGGGTTTTCCCCTTCCCATGCGCATGGGCCTTGGGGGGGCTGGTGCCCTTGGCCCATTAAGGCTAGGGCGCCCCCTTACAGCCCATGCTACTGTATTGGACGTGGTGGAACAATTTCCGGACCTCCGGACCCCTCCAGAATCCTCTGGAACCTTCTGGAAGCTTCCCGGTACAATACCGAAAAAACCCGAACTTTTTCCGGAACCCGAACAACAACTTCCCATATATAAATCTTTACCTCCGGACCATTCCGGAACTCCTCGTGACGTCCGGGATCTCATCCGGGACTCCGAACAACATTCGGTAACCGCATACAAACTTCCTTTATAACCCTAGCGTCATCGAACCTTAAGTGTGTAGACCCTACGGGTTCGGGAACCATGCAGACATGACCGAGACGTTCTCCGGTCAATAACCAACAGCGGGATCTGGATACCCATGTTGGCTCCCACATGTTCCACGATGATCTCATCGGATGAACCACGATGTCAAGGACTCAATCGATCCCGTATACAATTCCCTTTGTCTAGCGGTATAGTACTTGCCCGAGATTCGATCGTCGGTATCCCGATACCTTGTTCAATCTCGTTACCGGCAAGTCTCTTTACTCGTTCCGTAACACATCATCCCGTGATCAACCCCTTGGTCACATTGTGCACATTATGATGATGTCCTACCGAGTGGGCCCAGAGATACCTCTCCGTCACACGGAGTGACAAATCCCAGTCTCGATTCGTGCCAACCGAAAAGACACTTTCGGAGATACCTATAGTGCACCTTTATAGCCACCCAGTTACGTTGTGACGTTTGGTACACCCAAAGCATTCCTATGGTATCCGGGAGTTGCACAATCTCATGGTCTAAGGAAATGATACTTGACATTAAAAAAGCTTTAGCATACGAACTACGATCTTTGTGCTAGGCTTAGGATTGGGTCTTGTCCATCACATCATTCTCCTAATGATGTGATCCCGTTATCAATGACATCCAATGTCCATGGTCAGGAAACTGTAACCATCTGTTGATCAACGAGCTAGTCAACTAGAGGCTTACTAGGGACATGGTGTTGTCTATGTATCCACACATGTATCTGAGTTTCCTATCAATACAATTATAGCATGGATAATAAATGATTATCATGAACAAGGAAATATAATAATAACTAATTTATTATTGCCTCTAGGGCATATTTCCAACAGTCTCCCACTTGCACTAGAGTCAATAATCTAGTTCACATCGCCATGTGATTAACACTCACAGGCCACATCGCCATGTGACCAACATCCAAAGAATTTACTAGTGTCAATAAACTAGTTCACATCATCATGTGATTAAGACTCAAGGAGTTCTGGGGTTTGATCATGTTTTGCTTGTGAGAGAGAGTTTTTTTAGTCAACGGGTCTGCAACATTCAGATCTGTATGTACTTCGCAATTCTCTATGTCATATTGTAAATGTTGCTTCCACGCTCCACTTGAAGCTACTCCAAATGGTTGCTCCACTATACGTATCCGGTTTGCTACTCAGAGTCACTCGGATAGGTGTTAAAGCTTGCATCAACGTAACCCTTTATATCGAACTCTTTATCACCTCCATAATCGAGAAACATATCCTTATTCCTCTAAGGATAATTTTGACCGCTATCCAATGATCCATTCCTGGATCATTCTTGTACCCCTTGACTGACTCATGGCAAGGCACACTTCTGGTGCGGTACACAGCATAGCATACTATAGAGCCTATGTCTGAAGCATAGGGGACGACCTTCGTCCTTTCTCTCTTTTCTGCCGTGGTCGAGCTTTAAGTCTTAACTTCATACCTTATATCTCAGGCAAGAACTCCTTCTGTGACTAATCCATCTTGAACACCTTCAAGATCATGTCAAGGTATGTGCTCATTTGAAAGTATTATTAAGCATTTTGATCTATCTTATAGATCTTGATGCTTATTGTTCAAGTAGCCTAATCCAGGTTTTCCAATGAAAAATACTTTTCAAATAAACCTATATGCTTTCTAGAAAATTCTACATCATTTCTGATCATCAATATGTCAACAACATATACTCATCAGAAATTCTATAGCGCTCCCACTCACTTCTTTGGAAATACAAGTTTCTCATGAACTTTGTATAAACCCAAAATCTTTGATCATCTCATCAAAGTGCACATTCCAACTCCGAGATGCTTACTCCAGTCCTTAGAAGGATCGCTGGAGCCAGCATACCTTTTAGCATCCTTAAGATCGACAAAACTTTTCTGATTGTATCACATACAACCTTTCCTTACGAAAACTAGTAAGGAAACTCGTCTTGACATCCATCTGCCAGATTTCATAAATGCAGCTAATGCTAACATGATTCTGACGGACTTAAGCATCGCTACGGATGAGAAAATCTCATCGTAGTCAACTCCTTGAACTTGTGAAAACTCTTCGCCACAAGTCGAGCTTCATAGACGGTGACATTACCATCCACGTCCATCTTCTTCTTAAAGATCCATTTATCTCAATGGCTTGCCGATCATCGGGCAAGTCCACCAAAGTCCATGCTTTGTTTTGATACATGGATCCTATCTCGGATTTCATGGCTTCTAACCATTTGTCGGAATTTGGGCCCACCATCGCTTCTCCATAGCTCGTAGGTTCATTGTTGTCTAGCAACATGACCTTCAAGACAGGATTACTGTACCACTCCGAAGTAGTACGCATCCTTGTCACCCTACGAGGTACGGTAGTGACTTGATCCAAAAACTTCATGATCACTATCATAAGCTTCTACTTCAATTGGTGTAGGCGCCACAGGAACAACTTCCTGTGCCCTGCTACACACTTGTTGAAGTGACGGTTCAATAACCTCATCAAGTCTCCACCATCCTCCCACTCAATTTTCGAGACAAACCTTTCCTCGAGAAAGGACCCGATTCAAGAAACAATCCGTATTGCTTTCGGATCTGAATTAGGAGGTATACCCAACTGTTTTGGGTGTCCTATGAAGATGCATTTTATACGCTTTGGGTTCGAGCTTATCAACCTGAAACTTTTTCACACAAGCGTCGCAGCCCCAAACCTCTAAGAAACGACAACTTAGGTTTCTCCAAACCACAGTTCAAACGGTGTCGTCTCAATGGAATTACGTGGTGCCCTATTTAAAGTGAGTGCGGTTGTCTCTAATGCCTAACCCATGAACGATAGTGGTAATTCGATAAGAGACATCATGGCACGCACCATATCCAATAGGGTACAACTATGATGTTCGGACACACCATCACACTATAGTGTTCCAGGCGGTATTAATTGTGAAACAATTTCCACAATGTCTTAATTGTGTGCCAAAACTCGTAACTCGGATATTCATTTCTATGATCATATCATAGACATTCTATCCTCTTGTCACGAAGATCTTAAACTTCACTCTGAAATTACTTGAACCATTCAATAATTCAGACTTGTGTTTCATCAAGTAAATATACTCAACATCTACTCGAATCATCTGTGAAGTAAGAACATAACGATATTCACTGCATGCCTCAGCACTCATTGGACTGCACACATCAAGATGTGTTACTTCCAACAAGTTGCTATCTTGTTCCATCTTACTGAAAATGAGGCTTTTCAGTCATTTTGCCTATGTGGTATGATTTGCATATCTCAAGTGATTCAAAATCAAGTGAGTCCAAACGATCCATCTGCATGGAGTTTCTTCATGCGTATACACCAATAGACATGGTTCGCATGTCTCAAACTTTTCAAAACGAGTGAGTCCAAAGATCCATCAACATGGAGCTTCTTCATGCGTTTTACACCAATATGACTTACATGGCAGTGCCACAAGTAAGTGGTACTATCATTGCTGTCTTATATCTTTGGCATGAAAATGTGTATCACTATGATCGAGATTCAATAAACCATTCCTTTACGTGCAAGACCATTGAAGGTATTATTCAAATAAATAGAGTAACCATTATTCTCCTTAAATGAATAACCGTATTGCGATAGACATAATCCAATCATTTCTATGCTCAACGCAAACACCAAATGACAATTATTCAGGTTTAATACTAATCTTGATGGTAGAGGGAGCGTGCGATGTTTGATCACATCAAACTTGGAAACACTTCCAACACATATCGTCAGCTCACCTTTAGCTAGTCTCCGTTTATTCCGTAGCTCTTTTATTTCGAGTTACTAACACTTAGCAACCAAACCGGTATCTAATACCCTGGTGCTACTAGGAGTACTAGTAAAGTACACATTAACATAATGTATATCCAATATACTTCTATCGACCTCGCCAGCCTTCTCATCTACCAAGTATCTAGGGTAATTCCGCTCTAGTGACTATTCCCCTTATCACAGAAGCACTTAGTCTCGGGTTTGGGTTCAACCTTGGGTTTCTTCACTGGAGTAGTAGCTGATTTGCCGTTTCATGAAGTATCCCTTCTTGCCCTTGCCTTCTTGAAACTAGTGGTTTCACCAACCATCAACAATTGATGCTCCTTCTTGATTTCTACTTTCGCGGTGTCAAACATCGTGAATACCTCAAGGATCATCATATCTATCCCTGATATGTTATAGTTCATCACGAAGCTCTAGCAGCTTGGTGGCAATGACTTTGGAGAAACATAACTATCTCATCTGGAAGATCAACTCCCACTCGATTCAAGTGATTGTTGTACTCAGACAATTTGAGCACAAGCTCAACGATTGAGCTTTTCTCCCTTAGTTTGGAGGCTAAGAAAATCGTCGGAGGTCTTATACCTCTTGACGTGGGCACGAGCCTGAAATCCCAATTTCAGCCCTCGAAACATCTCATATGTTCCGCGATGTTTCGAAAACGTCTTTGGTGCCTCTACTCTAAACCATTTAACTGAACTATCACGTAGTTATCAAAACGTGTATGTCCGATGTTTGCAACATCCACAAACGACGTTTGGGGTTCAGCACACTGAGCGGTGCATTAAGGACATAAGCTTTCTACTGTCCGCATAATCGCTACTGTCAACTTTCAACTATATTTTTCTCTAGGAACATATCTAAACAGTGGAACTAAAGCGCGAGCTTACGACATAATTTGCAAAGATCTTTTGACTATGTTCAGGATAATTAAGTTCATCTTATGAACTCCCACTCAGATAGACATCCCTCTGGTCATCTAAGTGATTACATGATCCGAGTCAACTAGGCCGTGTCCGATCATCACGTGAGACGGACTAGTCATCATCGGTGAACATCTTCATGTTGATCGTATCTACTATACGACTCATGCTCGACCTTTCGCTCTCTGTGTTCCGAGGCCATGTCTGTACATGCTAGGCTCGTCAAGTTAACCTAAGTGTTTCGCGTGTGTAAATCTGTCTTACACCCGTTGTATGTGAACGTAAGAATCCATCACACCCGATCATCATGTGGTGCTTAGAAACGACGAACTTTCGCAACGGTGCACAGTTAGGGGGAACACTTTCTTGAAATTTCAATGAGAGATCATCTTATTTACTACCGTCGTTCTAAGCAAATAAGATGCATAAACATGATAAACATCACATGCAATCAAATAGTGACATGATATGGCCAATATCATATTGCTCCTTTTGATCTCCATCTTCGGGGCTCCATGATCATCATCGTCACCGGCATGACACCATGATCTCCATCATCATGATCTCCATCATCGTGTCTCCATGAAGTTGTCTCGCCAACTCATTACTTCTACTACTATGGCTACTGGTTAGCAATAAAGTAAAGTAATTACATGGCATTGTTTAATGACACGCAGGTCATACAATAAATTAAGACAACTCCTATGGCTCCTGCCGGTTGTCATTCTCATCGACATGCAAGTCGTGATTCCTATTACAAGAACATGATCAATCTCATACATCACATATCATTCATCACATTCTTCTTGGCCATATCACATCACATAGCATACCCTGCAAAAACAAGTTAGACGTCCTCTAATTGTTGTTTGCATGTTTTACGTGGCTGCTATGGGTTTCTAGCAAGAACGTTTCTTACCTACGCAAAACCACAACGTGATATGCCAATTGCTATTTACCCTTCATAAGGACCCTTTTCATCGAATCTGTTCCGACTAAAGTGGGAGAGACTGGCACCCGCTAGCCACCTTATGCACCAAGTGCATGTCAGTCAGTGGAACCTGTCTCACGTAAGTGTACGTGTAAGGTCGGTCCGGGCCGCTTCATCCCACAATACCTTCGAAACAAGATTGGACTAGTAACGGTAAGCATATTGAAAAAGATCAACGCCCACAACTACTTTGTGTTCTACTCGTGCAAAGAATCTACGCAATAGACCTAGCTCATGATGCCACTGTTGGGGAACATAGCAGAAATTCAAAATTTTCCTACGTGTCACCAAGATCTATCTAAGGAGAAACCATCAACGAGGGGAAGGAGAGTGCATCTACATACCCTTTGTAGATCGCTAAGAGGAAGCGTTCAAGAGAACGGGGTTGAAGGAGTCGTACTCGTCGTGATCCAAATCACCGGAGATCCTAGTGCCGAACGGACGGCACCTTTGCGTTCAACACACGTACAGCCCAGTGACGTCTCCCATGCCTTGATCCAGCAAGGAGAGAGGGAGAGGTTGAGGAAGACTCCATCCAGCAGCAGCACAACGGCGTGGTGGTGATGGAGGAGCGTGGCAATCCTGCAGGGCTTCGCCAAGCACCGCGGGAGAGGAGGAGTACTTGGGAGAGGGGGAGGGCTGCGCCAGAACATGTGGTGCGGCTCCCCTCCTACCCCCCACATATATATAGGGGCAAGGGAGAGGGGGGACGGCCCCCTCAGATCCAATCTGAGGAGGGGGCGGCGGCCAAGGGGGAAGGAGTGCCTCCCAAGTCAAGTGGAGGCCCTCCCCCTTAGGGTTTTCCCCTTCCCATGCGCATGGGCCTTGGGGGGGCTGGTGCCCCTGGCCCATTAAGGCTAGGGCGCCCCCTTACAGCCCATGCTACTGTATTGGACGTGGTGGAACAATTTCTGGACCTCCGGACCCCTCCGGAATCCTCCGGAACCTTCTGGAAGCTTCCCGGTACAATACCGAAAAAACCCGAACTTTTTCCGAAACCCGAACAACAACTTTCCATATATAAATCTTTACCTCCAGACCATTCCGGAACTCCTCGTGACATCCGGGATCTCATCCGGGACTCCGAACAACATTCGGTAACCACATACAAACTTCCTTTATAACCCTAGCGTCATCGAACCTTAAGTGTGTAGACCCTACGGGTTCGGGAACCATGCAGACATGACCGTGATGTTCTCCGGTCAATAACCAACAGCGGGATCTTGATACCCATGTTGGCTCCCACATGTTCCACGATGATCTCATCGGATGAACCACGATGTCAAGGACTCAATCGATCTCGTATACAATTCCCTTTGTCTAGCGGTATAGTACTTGCCCGAGATTCGATCGTCGGTATCCCGATACCTTGTTCAATCTCGTTACCGGCAAGTCTCTTTACTCGTTCCGTAACACATCATCCCGTGATCAACCCCTTGGTCACATTGTGCACATTATGATGATGTCCTACCGAGTGGGCCCAGAGATACCTCTCCGTCACACGGAGTGACAAATCCCAGTCTCGATTCGTGCCAACCCAACAGACACTTTCGGAGATACCTGTAGTGCACCTTTATAGCTACCCAGTTACGTTGTGACGTTTGGTACACCCAAAGCATTCCTACGGTATCCGGGAGTTGCACAATCTCATGGTCTAAGGAAATGATACTTGACATTAAAAAAGCTTTAGCATACGAACTACGATCTTTGTGCTAGGCTTAGGATTGGGTCTTGTCCATCACATCATTCTCCTAATGATGTGATCCCGTTATCAATGACATCCAATGTCCATGGTCAGGAAACTGTAACCATCTGTTGATCAACGAGCTAGTCAACTAGAAGCTTACTAGGGACATGGTGTTGTCTATGTATCCACACATGTATCTGAGTTTCCTATCAATACAATTATAGCATGGATAATAAACGATTATCATGAACAAGTAAATATAATAATAACTAATTTATTATTGCCTCTAGGGCATATTTCCAACAGACACACTCTCCCCTCTCGTTTCTATGCATCACCTAGATAGATCTTGCGTGTTCATAGGATTTTTTTTGAAATTACCGCGTTCCCCAACATAGCCCTAGTCCTAGTAGGATTCTCCCTTCCTTTTCCGGAGAGGGGAGAAGGGCAAAGGTGGAGAGGGAGAAGGAAAGAGGGGGCCCGCTCCCCCACCCCTTGTCCAATTCGGACTGGGCTTGTGGGGGCACCACCTCCTGGCCGTTGCCTCCTTGATGACCCACAAGTGTAGGGGATCTATCATAGTCCTTTTGCTAAGTAAGAGTGTCGAACCCGACGAGGAGCAGAAGGAAATGACAAGCGGTTTTCAGTAAGGTATTCTCTGCAAGCACTGAAATTGTAGGTAACAGATAGCTTTGTGATAAGATAATTTGTAAAGGGAAACAAGCAATGAAAGTAAATAAAGAGCAGCAAGGTGGCCCAATCCTTTTTGTAGCAAAGGACAAGCCTGGACAAATTCTTATAATGATAAAAGCGCTCTCGAGGACACATGGGAATTATCATCAAGCTAGTTTTCATCACGTTCATATGATTCGCGTTCGTTACTTTGATAATTTGATATGTGGGTGGACCGGTGCTTGGGTACTGCCCTTTCTTGGACAAGCATCCCACTTATGATTAACCCCTATTGCAAGCATCTGCAACTAGAAAAGAAGTATTAAGGTAAACCTAACCATAGCATGAAACATATGGATCCAAATCATCCCCTTACGAAGCAACTCATAAACTAGGGTTTAAGATTCTGTCACTCTAGCAACCCATCATCTACTTATTACTTCCCAATGCCTTCCTCTAAGCCAAAATAATGGTGAAGTGTCATGTAGTCGACGTTCACATAACACCACTAGAGGAGAGACAACATACATCTCATTAAAATATCGAATGAATACCAAATTCACATGACTACTAATAGCAAGACTTCACCCATGTCCTCAGGAACAAACGTAACTAATCAAAAAGCATATTCAGGTTCATAATCAGAGGATTATTAATATGCATTAAGGATCTGAACATATGATCTTCCACCAAATAAACCAACTAGCATCAACTACAAGGAGTAATCAACACTACTAGCAACCCACAGGTACCAATCTGAGGTTTTGGTACAAAGATTGGATACAAGAGATGAACTAGGGTTTGAGAGGAGATGGTGCTGGTGAAGATGTTGATGGAGATTGACCCCCTCCCGACGAGAGGATCGTTGGTGATGACGATGGTGATGATTTTCCCCTCCCGGAGGGGAGTTTCCCCGGCAGAACAGCTTCGCCGGAGCCCTAGATTGGTTCCGTCAAGGTTCCGCCTCGTGGCGGCGGAGTTTCGTCCTGTAAGCTTGCTTATGATTTTTCCAGGGTAGAAGACTTCATATAGCAGAAGATGGGCACCAGAGGGCTGCTAGGTGGCCCACGAGACAGGGGGCGTGCCCAGGGGGTAGGGCGCGCCCCCCACCCTCGTGGATGGTGGGTGGCCCCCCTCAGGTATTTCTTCCGCTCAATATTTTTTATTAATTCCCAAAATGACTTCCATGGAGTTTCAGGACTTTTGGAGCTATGCAGAATAGGTCTCCAATATTTTCTCCTTTTCCAGCCCAGAATCCCACCTGTCGGCATTCTCCCTCTTCATGTAAACCTTGTAAAATAAGAGAGAATAGCCATAAGTATTGTGACATAACGTGTAATAACAGTCCATAATGCAAGAAATATCGATATAAAAGCATGATGAAAATGGACATATCAACTCCCCCAAGCTTAGACCTCGCTTGTCCTCAAGCAGAAGCCGATATCGAAAAATATGTCCACATGTTTAGAGATAGAGGTGTCGATAAAATAAAATACAGTCATGAGGGCATCATGATCATTCTTATAACAGCAATATATATATATATATATATATATATATATATATATATATATATTGTCATATGATTTCTTATGCTCAAGTAACAATCTATCCACAATGTCAAGTATGAATCAGAAACTTCATTGAAAACTAACAAACTATAATCTCAGTCATTGAAGCAATTGCAATTTATCATAGCATCGAAAAGAGTCAATATAAGAGCTTTTTAGCAAGTCCACATACTCAACTATCATTTAGTCTTCCACAATTGCTAACACTCACGCAATACTTATGGTTATGGAGTTTTAATCGGACACAGAGAAAGATAGGGGCTTATTGTGTTGCCTCCCATCCTTTTACCTCAAGGGTAATGTCAACAATAATAGTTCATGCTAACTTACACCCAATTGGATATATATATCAGGATCTTTCCAACACGGGGTGCTTGCCAAAGGATAAAATAAAAAGGAAAGGTGAAGATCACCATGACTCTTGCATAATGTAAAAGATAGGCCCTTCGCAAAGGGAAGCAGAGGTTGTCATGTGCTTTTATGGTTGGATGCACGAAATCTTAATGCAAAAGAATGTCACTTTATATTGCCACTTGTGATATGAACCTTTATTATGCAGTCCGTCGCTTTTATTTCTTCCATATCACAAGATCGTATAAAGCTTATTTTCTCCACACTAATAAGTCATACATATTTAGAGAGCATTTTTTATTGCATGCAACATGACACTTACTTGAAGGATCTTACTCAATCCATAGGTAGATATGGTGGACTCTCATGGCAAAAATGGGTTTAAGGATATTTGGAAGCACAAGTAGTATCTCTACTTGGTGCAAGGAATTTGGCTATTATGAGGGGGATAGGCAAGCTCAACATGTTTGGATGATCCATGACAATATACTTTAACTGAGATGTGAGAGAACATAACCCATTACGTTGTCTTCCTTGTCCAACATCAACTCTTTAGCATGTCATATTTTAATGAGTTCTCACAATCATAAAAGATGTCCAAGATAGTGTATTTATATCTGAGAACCTCTCTTTCTTTATCACTTCCTATTAATTGCAATGATGACCAAAACTATGTTTGCCAACTCTCAACAATTTTTAATCATCATACTCTTTATATGTGAAGTCATTACTATCCATAAGATCAATATGGTATCTTTTTTATTCCTTTTCTTTTATTACCTCAAGATCATAGCAAGATAGCAAAGCCCTTGACTCAACACTAATCTTTATTATATATAGCTCATGGACTCGATTACATAGAGGGATCATAAAGCAAAACCCAAAACTAATTCATACCAAAACTTTATTCTACTAGATCAAGATATTACCAAAAGGATCGAACTAAGAAAAACGGTAAAGATAGGAGTGTGATAGTGATACAATACCGGGGCAAGTCCCCCAAGCTTGGCAGTTGCCAAGGGGAGTGCCCATACCCATGTGATTATGTCTCCTTTGCTGGTGAAGAAGGTGGTGGTGATGATGGATAGTTGCACATCGAGCGTAAGAGCTCTTCCAATTTGTGGATAATGCCCCTGAGTGCGACGATATGATCCTTCAACAAAATATTTTCCTGTGTGAGATACTTGTTTTGTATGCGAGCTAACTCAATCATCTTGAAAGCTTCATTCTCAGTTGGGGTAAAGAGGTTAGGAAGAGGTTGAAGGATGTTTTCTTCTTCTGCCGCCAGAGCTTGATCCTCCATGGCCTTCTTGATCCCATCATCCTTGTTGATCTCCCCAGGTTCTTCTCTCTTCAGCTCTATCTTCAATAGCCAAGCATCCTTGTCTTCATTGTTGGAGGAGGGTGACGTCATGACGCCTAGCCTTGACAAATCTGATAGAAAACAGCTCAAAACAAAGACAGAGAATATTTTTGTGATACGGTGGTCAAAACCTTCGGGAGATTATATAATGAATTTTTTTTACTGACCAAAAGAAGTATCGTGCAAGAAAACGGAGTTCGGAGAGCACACGAGGTGCCCACGAGGCAGGGGGGGCACGCCCAGGGGGTAGGGCGCGCCCTCCACCCTCGTGGACGCCTCGTGTCCTTCCCGGACTACTTATTTTCCTATTTTCTTAAATATTCCAAAATAAAGAAAAATTGCTATTAGAACTGTTTTGGAGTCGGTTTACTTACCGTACCACATACCTATTCCTTTTCGGAGTCTGAAACATTCTGGAAGGTGTCCCTTATGTATTCCTCTAGGGTTACGCTTTCAATAATACTAGTTTCAACATTTATAGGATTACTTGAGATATAATGTTTGATTCTTTGACCGTTCACCATCTTCGGATTTGTGCCTTCGAAGTTGTTGATTTTTGTGGCACCGGAATGATAGACCTCCTCAATAATGTAAGGACCTTCCCATTTAGAGAGAAGTTTTCCTGCAAAAATTCTTAAATGAGAGTTGAATAGCAACACATAATCACCTATGTTAAACTCGCGCTTTTGTATCCTCTTGTCATGCCCTCTTTTAACTTTTTCTTTAAACAACTTGGCATTCTCGTAGGCCTGTGTTCTCCATTCATAAAGTGAGCAAATGTCAAATAACCTCTTCTCACCGGCAAGTTTGAAATCATAATTGAGCTCTTTAATGGCCCAATATGCCTTATGTTCTAGTTTGAGAGGTAAGTGACATGCCTTTCCATAAACCATTTTATATGGAGACATACCCATAGGATTCTTATATGCAGTTCTGTAAGCCCATAATGCATCATCAAGTTTCTTGGACCAATTCTTTCTAGATCTATTAACAGTCTTTTGTAAAATTAATTTAAGCTCTCTATTACTCATTTCTACTTGAATACTAGACTGTGGGTGATATGGAGATGCAATTCTATGATTAACATCATACTTAGCAAGCATTTTACGAAAAGCACCATGAATGAAATGTGAACCACCATCAGTCATTAAGTATCTAGGGACTCCAAACCTCGGAAAAATAACTTCTTTAAGCATCTTAATAGAGGTGTTATGATCAGCCGTACTAGTTGGAATAGCTTCTACCCACTTAGTAACGTAATCAACAGCAACTAAAATATGTGTATACCCATTAGAGGCAGGAAAAGGTCCCGTATAATCAAAGCCCCAAACATCAAATGGTTCAATAACAAGAGAATAATTCATAGGCATTTTCTTGGCGTCTACTAATATTACCGATTTTTTGACACTCGTCACAAGACAAGACAAACTTACGGGCATCTTTGAAGAGAGTAGGCCAATAAAAACCGGATTGCAATACCTTATGTGCAGTTCTATCTCCAGCGTGGTGTCCTCCATATGACTCGGAGTGACACTTGCGTAGGATCTATTCCTGTTCACGCTCAAGTACACAACGTCTATTAACACCATCTACTCCTTTTTAAAGGTGTGGGTCATCCTAGAAGTAATTTCTTAAATCATAGAAAAACTTTTTCTTTTGCTGGTATGTGAAACTAGGTGGTATAAATTTAGCAACAATGTAATTAGCATAATCAACATACCATGGAGCAGTACGAGAAGTATTTATGATAGCTAAGTGTTCATCAGGAAAGCTATCATTAATAGGTAGTGGGTCGTCAAGAACATTCTCTAACCTAGACAAGTTGTCTGCAACGGGGTTCTCAACTCCCTTTCTATCAATAATATGCAAATCAAATTCTTGTAGCAAGAGAACCCATCTAATAAGTCTAGGTTTAGCATCTTTCTTTTCCATAAGATATTTAATAGCAGCATGATCAGTGTGAATAGTTACTTTAGAATCAACAATATAATGTCTAAACTTATCACAAGCAAATTCAACTGCTAAGAATTCTTTTTCAGTAGTAGCATAGTTTCTTTGTGCAGTGTCTAGAGTTTTACTAGCATATTGAATAACATTTAGTTTCTTATCAACTCTTTGTCCTAGAACAGCACCTACAGCATAATCGCTTGCGTCACACATAATTTCAATGGGTAAATTCCAATCAGGTGGCTGAATAATAGGTGCAGAAATCAAAGCTTTATTAAGTGTTCAAATGCTTGTACACAATCATCATCAAAGACAAATGGAATATCTTTTTGTAATAGATTAGTCAGAGGCCTAGAAATTTTAGAGAAGTCCTTAATGAACCTCCTATTAAAACCGGCATGACCAAGGAAACTTCTTATATCTTTGATGTCCTTGGGACACGGCATATTTTCAATAGCATCAACCTTAATTTTATCAACTTCAATATCTCTTTCAGAAATTTTATGCCCCAAGACAATGCCTTCATTAACCATAAAGTGACACTTCTCCCAATTTAAAACAAGACTAGTATCTTCGCATCTCTGCAAAACTCGTTCAAGGTTGCTCAAGCAATCATCAAAAGAGGATCCATAAACGGAGAAATCATCCATGAATACCTCACAAATCTTTTCACAAAAGTCAGAGAATATAGCCATCATGCATCTTTGAAAGGTAGCAGGTGCATTACATAAACCAAAAGGCATATGTCTATAAGAAAAAGTACCGAAAGGGCAAGTAAAAGTGGTCTTTTCTTGATCCCTCTGCTGACACAGGTATTTGAGAGAAACCAGAGTAACCATCTACAAAGCAAAAATGTGTATGTTTGGTAGTCTTTCTAGCATTTGATAAATAAAAGGTAAAGGGTAATGATCCTTTTTAGTAGCTTTATTTAATTTGCGGAAATCAATTACCATCCTATAACCTGTAATAATTCTTTGCGGGATCAATTCATCTTTATCATTAGGAACGATAGTAATACCTCCCTTCTTAGGGACACAATGGACAAGACTTACCCAGTGACTATCAACAACGGGATAAATTATACCTACCTCAAGGAGCTTTAGTATTTCCTTTCTTACCACTTCTTTCATCTTAGGATTTAACCATCGTTGGTGATCAATAACTGGTTTGGCATCTTCCTCCAATTTTATTTTGTGTTGGCATAAAGTGGGACTAATGCCCTTAAGATCATCAAGAGTATATCCAATAGCAGCACGGTGCTTCTTCAGAGTTTTCAATAATCTTTCCTCTTCCTGCTCTGAAAGGTTAGCACTAATAATAACATGATATATCTTCTTTTCATCAAGATAAGCATATTTAAGAGTATCAGGTAATGGTTTAAGCTCAAACACGGGATCACCCTTGGGTGGTGGAGGATCCCCTAAGATTTCAACACGCAAGTTGTGTTTCAAAATAGGACCCTGTTTAAAGAATACTTCATCTATTTCCCTTCTTTCATTCATAAACATATCATTTTCATGGTCTAGCAAATATTGTTCTAAAGGATCATTAGGAGGCACGGCAATAGAAGCAAGACCAATAATTTCATCCGTACTAGGCAATCTTTATCATGGGGTTGTCTACGAAATTTAGCAAAATTAAACTCATGAGACATATCTCCTAAGCCAATCATAACAACATCCTTTTCGCAGTCTATTCTAGCATTAACAGTATTCAAGAAGGGTCTACCAAATATGATGGGACAAAAGTCATCTTGTGGGGAACCAAGAACAAGAAAATCAGCAGGATATTTAACTTTCCCACACAAGGCTTCAACATCTCTAACAATCCCAATTGGTGAAATAGTATCTCTATTGGCAAGCTTAATTTTAACATCAATATCTTCTATCTCAGCAGGTGCAATGTCATGCATAATTTCTTCATATAAAGAATGAGGTATTTCACTAGCACTAGCACCCATATCACATAAGCCATGATAACAATGATCTCCTATTTTAACAGAAATAACAGGCATGCGTACAACGGGTCTATGTTTCTTACCATCGGGTCTAGCAATTCTAGCAGCTGCATCACAGAAATAAATAACATGCCCATCAATATTATCAGCCAAGAAATCTTTAACCATAGCAATACTAGGTTCAACTTTAATTTGCTCAGGTGGTGTATATGTTCTAGTATTACTCTTACGAACCACAGTTGAAGCTTTAGCATGATCCTTTATCCTAACAGGGAAAGGTGGTTTCTCAATATAAGTAGTAGGAACAATAGGATCATTATAAGTGATAGTATTTTCTTCAACTGTAATAGGTGTAACTACTTTTACTTCAGTGGGAGGATTATATTTAAACCACTTCTCCTTAGGGAGATCAACATGAGTAGCAAATGATTCACAAAAAGAAGCTACTATCTCAAAGTCAAGTCCATATTTAGTGCTAAATCCACGAAAAGCATCGGTATCCATAAAAGATTTAACACAATCAAACTTAGGTGTCATACCCGACTCCTTACCATCGTCGGAATCCCAATCTTCAGAGTTGCGTTTAATTCTTTCCAATAAATCCCATTTGAATTCAATAGTCTTCATCATAAAAGACCCAGGACAAGAAGTATCGAGCATGTAGCGATTGTTGAGAGAAAGCCGAGCATAAATTTTTTGAATAATCATTTCTCTTGAGAGCTCATGATTGGGGCATGAATATAACATGACTTAATCCTCCCCCAAGCTTGAGCGATACTTTATCCTTCGCGAGGCCAAAAATTATATATAAAATTGTGATCACGATGAACAGATGCATAGGATAAAACTTCTAGTGGAATTCCAATTTTAATTGTTTATAGTCCCAACATCCCATATCATCACGTAACCTATACCATGTCAATGCGTCTCCCTTCAAAGATAAAGGGAAAACCTTCTTCTTAATAACATCATCGGGCATACCTGCAAGCTTAAATAATCCACAAAGTTCATCCACATTGATTAGGTGTAAATCAGGATGCAATGTTCCATCTCCTACAAAGGGATTAGCTAGCAGTTTCTCTACCATACCCTAAGGAATTTCAAAGTAAACATTTTCAGTAGGTTCAGTAGGTTGAGGAGCAACTCTTTGCTCTACTTGTCGGGGTGAAGATACCCCAAACAAGCCCCTCAAAGGATTATGTTCCATAGTAACAAAGTGACAGTAAATTTCAGCACACTATATAAATGTTTCCTTACCAATTTCCACTTACCAAAGGCGCTTCACTCCCTGCCAACGGCGCCAGAAAAGAGTCTAGATGACCCACAAGTGTAGGGGATCTATCGTAGTCCTTCCGATAAGTAAGAGTGTCGAACCCAACGAGGAGCAGAAGGAAATGACAAGCAGTTTTCAGTAAGGTATTCTCTGCAAGCACTGAAATTGTAGGTAACAGATAGTTTTGTGATAAGATAATTTGTAACGGGTAACAAGCAATGAAAGTAAATAAAGTGCAGCAAGGTAGCCCAATCCTTTTTGTAGCAAAGGACAAGCCTGGACAAATTCTTATAATGAGAAAAGCGCTCCCGAGGACACATGGGAATTATCGTCAAGCTAGTTTTCATCACGTTCATATGATTCACGTTCGTTACTTTGATAATTTGATATGTGGGTGGACCGGTGCTTGGGTACTGCCCTTTCTTGGACAAGCATCCCACTTATGATTAACCCGTATTGCAAGCATCCGCAACTACAAAAGAAGTATTAAGGTAAACCTAATCATAGCATGAAACGTATGGATCCAAATCAGCCCCTTACGAAGCAACTCATAAACTAGGGTTTAAGCTTCTGTCACTCTAGCAACCTATCATCTACTTATTACTTCCCAATGCGTTCCTATAGGCCCAAATAATGGTGAAGTGGCATGTAGTCGACGTTCACATAACACCACTAGAGGAGATAAAACATACATCTCATCAAAATATTGAACGGATACCAAATTCACATGACTACTAATAGCAAGACATCACCCATGTCCTCGGGAACAAATGTAACTACTCACAAAGCATATTCATGTTCATAATCATAGGAGTATTAATATGCACTAAGGATCTGAACATATGATCTTCCACCAAATAAACCAACTAGCATCAACTACAAGGAGTAATCAACACTACTAGCAACCCACATGTACCAATCTGAGGTTTTGGTACAAAGATTGGATACAAGAGATGAACTAGGGTTTGAGAGGAGATAGTGCTGGTGAAGATGTTGATGGAGATTGGCCCCCTTCCGATGAGAGGATCGTTGGTGATGACGATGGTGATGATTTCCCCCTCCCGGAGGGAAGTTTCCCTGGTAGAATAGCTCCGCTGGAGCCCAAGATTGGTTCTGCCATGGTTCCGCATCGTGGCTGCAGAGTTTCGTCCCGTAAGCTTGCTTATGATTTTTTCCAGGGTAGAAGACTTCATATAGCAGAAGATGGGCACCGGAGGGCGGCTAGGTGGCCCACGAGGCAGGGGGCGGGCCCAGGGGGGTAGGGCGCGCCCCCCACCCTTGTGGATGGTGGGTGGCCCCCCTCAGGTATTTCTTCCGCTCAATATTTTTTATTAATTCCCAAAATGACTTTCGTGGAGTTTCAGGACTTTTGGAGCTGTGTAGAATAGATCTCCAATATTTGCTCCTTTTCCAACCCAGAATCCTAGCTACCGGCATTCTCCCTCTTCATGTAAACCTTGTAAAATAAGAGAGAATAGCCATAAGTATTGTGACATAACGTGGAATAATAGTCCATAATGCAATAAATATCGATATAAAAGCATGATGCAAAATGGACATATCACTCCTCTGCTCCACTAAGGCCCATGTAGGCCCATTAACCCCTTGTGGGGTTCCGGTAACCTCCCGGTACTCTGGAAAATGTCTGAACCTTTTCGAAACCATTCCGGTGTCCAAACATAACCTTCAAATATATCAATATTTACCTCTCGACCATTTCAAGACTCCTCGTTATGTCCATGATCTCATCTGGGACTCCGGAAAAACTTCAGTCAGCAAAAACACATAACTCATAATACAAATCGTCATCGAACGTTAAGCGTGCGGACCCTACAGGCTCGAGAACTATGTAGACATGATCGAGACACATCTCCGATCAGTAACCAGTAGCGTAACCTGGATGCTCATATTGGTTCCTACATATTCTATGAAGATCTTTATAGGTCAAACCGCACAATAACATACGTTGTTCCCTTTGTCATCGGTATTATACTTGCCAAAGATTCAATCGTCGGTATCTTCATACCTAGTTCAATCTTGTTACCGGCAAGTCTCTTTACTTGTTCCGTAATGCTTCATCCCACAACTAACTCATTAGTCACATTGCTTGCAAGGCTTATAGTGATGAGCATTACCGAGAGGGCCCACAGATACCTCTCCGATACATGGAGTGACAAATCCTATTCTCGATCTATGCCAACCCAACAAACACCTTCGGAGACACCTGTAGAGCATCTTTATATTCACCTAGTTAAGTTGTGACATTTGATAGCACACAAGGTGTTCCTCCGGTATTCAGGAGTTGCATAATCTCATAGTCAGAGGAACATATATAAGTCATGAATAAAGCAATAGCAATAAAACTTAACGATCATTATGCTAAGCCAAAGGATGGGTATTGTCCATCACATTATTCTCTAATGATGTGATCCCGTTCATCAAATGACAACACATGTCTATGGACAGGAAACTTAACCATCTTTGATTAACGAGCTAGTCAAGTAGAGGCATACTAGGGACACTATGTTTTATCTATGTATTCACACATGTATTAAGTTTCCGGTTAATACAATTCTAGCATGAATAATAAACATTTATCATGATATAAGGAAATATAAATAACAACTTTATTATTGCCTCTAGGGCATATTTCCTTCAGTCTGCCACTTGCACTAGAGTCAATAATCTAGATTGCATAGTAATGGTTCTAACACCCATGGAGTCTTGGTGATGATCATATTTTGCTCGTGGAAGAGGCTTAGTCAATGGGTCTGCAACATTCAGATCCGTATGTATCTTGCAAATCTCTATCTCTCCCTCCTTGACTTGATTGCGGATGGAATTGAAGCGTCTCTTGATGTGTTTGGTTCTCTTGTGAAATCAGGATTCTTTTACCAACGCAATTGCTCCAGTATTGTCACAAAAGATTTTCATTGGACCCAATGCACTGGGTATTACACCTAGATCAGATATGAACTCCTTCATCCAGACTCCTTCATTTGCTGCTTCCGAAGCAGCTATGTACTCCGCTTCACACGTAGATCCCGCCACGACGCTCTGCTTGGAACTGCACCAACTGATAGCTCCACCATTCAATATAAATATGTATCCGTTTGCGACTTAGAGTCATCCGGATCATGTCAAAGCTTGCATCGACGTAACCATTTACGACAAGCTCTTTTTCACCTCCATAAACGAGAAACATATCCTTAGTCCTTTTCAGGTATTTCCGCATGTTCCTGACCGCTGTCCAGTGACCCACTCCTGGATTACTTTGGTACCTCCCTGCTAAACGTATAGCAAGGCACACATCAGGTCTGGTACACAACATTGCATACATGATAGAACCTATGGCTGAGGCATAGGGAATGGCTTTTATTTTCTTTCTATATTCTGCAGTGGTCGGGCATTGAGTCTGACTCAACTTCACACCTTGTAACACAGGCAAGAACCCTTTCTTTGACTGATCCATTTTGAACTTCTTCAAAACTTTATCAAGGTATGTGCTTTGTGAAAGTCCAATTAAGCGTCTTGATCTATCTCTATAAATATTGATGCCCAATATATAAGCAGCTTCACCGAGGTCTTTCATTGAAAAATTCTTATTCAAGTATCCTTTTATGCTATCCAGAAATTCTATATTATTTCTAATCAACAATATGTCATCCACATATAATATTAGAAATGCTACAGAGCTCCCACTCACTTTCTTGTAAATACAGGCTTCTCCAAAAGTCTGTATAAAACCATATGCTTTGATCACATTATCAAAGCGTATATTCCAACTCCAAGAGGCTTGCACCAGTCCATAAATGGATTGCTAGAGCTTGCACACTTTGTTAGCACCTTTTGGATCGACAAAACCTTCTGCTTGCATCATATAAAACTCATCTTTAATAAATCCATTAAGGAATGCAGTTTTGACATCCATTTGCCAAATTTCATAATCATAAAACGCAACAATTGCTAACATGATTCAGACAGACTTAAGCATCGCTACGGTTGAGAAGGTCTCATCATAGTCAACTCCTTGAACTTGTCGAAAACCTTTCGCAACAAGTCGAGCTTTGTAGACAGTAACATTACCGTCAGCGTCAGTCTTCTTCTTGAAGATCCATTTATTTTGTATGGCTTGCCGATCATCGGGCAAGTCCACCAAAGTCCACACTTTGTCCTCATACATGGATCCCATCTTAGATTTCATGGCCTCAAGCCATTTTGCAGAATCTGGGCTCATCATTGCTTCCTCATAGTTCGTAGGTTCATCATGGTCTAGTAACATGACTGCAGAATAGGATTACCATACCACTCTGGTGCGGACCGTGCTATGGTTGACCTACGAGGTTCGGTAGTAACTTGATCTGAAGTTTCATGATCATCATCATTAGCTTCCTCACTATTGGTGTAGGAATCATTCGAACTGATTTTAGTGATAAACTACACTCCAATTCGGGAGAAGGTACAATTACCTCATCAAGTTCTACTTTCCTCCCACTCACTTCTTTCGAGAGAAACTCCTTCTCTAGAAATGATCCATCCTTAGCAACGAATATCTTGCCATCGGATCTGTGATAGAAGGTGTACCCAACAATTTCCTTTGGGTATGAAGACGCATTTATTCGATTTGGGTTCAAGCTTACCAGGTTGAAGCTTTTTCACATAAGCATCGCAACCCCAAACTTTTAAGAAACAACAGCTTGGGTTTCTTGCCAAACCACATATCATATGGTGTCGTCTCAACGAATTTTGATGGTGCCCTATTTAACGTGAATGCAGTCGTCTCTAAAGCATAACCCCAAAAAGATAGCGGTAATCAGTAAGAGACATCATAGATCGCACCATATATATCCAATAAAGTACAATTACGATGTTCGAACACACCATTACGCTGTGGTGTTCCAGGTGGTGTGAGTTGCGAAACTATTCCACATTGTTTCAAATGAAGACCAAACTTGTAGCTCAAATATTGGCCTCCCCGATCAGATCATAGAAACTTTATTTTCTTGTTACGATGATTTTCCACTTCACTCTGAAATTCTTTGAACTTTTCAAATGTTTCAAACTTATGTTTCATTAAGTAGATATACCCATATCTGCTCAAATAATCTGTGAAGGTCAGAAAATAATGATACCCGCCACGAGCCTCCACACTCATCAGACTGCATACATCGGTATATATTATTTCCAATAAGTCAGTAGCTCGTTCAATTGTTCCGGAGAATGGAGTCTTAGTCATCTTGCCCAAGAGGCATGGTTCGCAAGCACCAAGTGATTCACAATCAAGTGATTCCGAAAGCCCATTAGCATGGAGTTTCTTCATGCGCTTTACACCATTATGACCTAAACGGCAGTGCCACAAATAAGTTGCACTATCATTACTAACTTTGCATCTTTTGGCTTCAATATTATGAACATGTGTATCACCACGATAGAGTTTCAACAAAAATAGACCACTCAACAAGGGTGCATGACCATAAAAGATATTACTCATATAAATAGAACAACCATTATTCTCTGATTTAAATGAATAACTGTCTCGCATCAAACAAGAACCAGATATAATGTTCATGCTCAATGCTGGCACCAAATAACAATTATTCAAGTCTAAAACTAATCCCGAAGGTAGATGTAGAGGTAGCATGTCGACAGAGATCACATCGACCTTGGAACCATTTCTGACGCGCATCGTCACCTCGTCCTTAGCCAATCTTTGTTTAATCTATAACCCCTATTTCGAGTTGCAAATATGAGCAACAGAACCAGTATCAAATACCCAGGCGCTACTATGAGCATTAGTAAGGTACACATCAATAACATGTATATCAAATATACCTTTCACTTTGCCATCCTTCTTATCCGCCAAATACTTGGGGTGGTTCCGCTTCCAGTGACCAGCCCCTTTGCAGTAGAAGCACTCAATTTCAGGCTTAGGTCCAGACTTGGGTTTCTTCCCTAGAGTAGCAACTTGCTTGCTATTCTTCTTGAAGTTCCCCCTCTTCCCTTTGCCCTTTTTCTTGAAACTAGTGGTCTTGAAACTAGTGGTCTAGTGGTCTTGATGCTCCTTCTTGATTTCTACTTCCGCAGCTTTAGCATTGCGAAGAGCTCGGGAATAGTCTTTTCCATCCCTTGCATATTATAATTCATCATGAAGCCTTTATAGCTTGGTGGCAGTGATTGAAGAACTCTATCAATGACACTATCATCAGGAAGATTAACTCCGGTGCCACCGAGAGAGAGGGGGAGAGAGCCCCCCTCCTCCTTCTCCTTCCTTGGCCTACCCCCTAGATGGGAGGAGGGTTCACCCTCTGGTCCATGGCCTCCATGGTGGTGGAGGGGCGGGAGCCCCTCCGAGATTGAATCTCCCTCTCTGTTCTCTTCTGTTTCGTGCTCCCCAGATCTGGCCCTTCACGGTTTCTTAAATTCTCGGAGATCCATAACTCCAATCGTGTTGATCTTTTTACACGATTTTTTCCGAATATAAGCTTCCTTGCACCCAAAGTATAGCTCCAACCAACGTTCAAGGAGGGCACTATACACCAGGGCGCGCCTGGGCCTGGTGGCACGCCCTGGTGGGTTGTGGTGGCCTCGGGCCTCCGTTTACGTTGATTCCACCTCCTAAAATTCACAAATATTCCAAAATAATTCTCCGTAGTTTTTTATTGCATTTGGACTTTGTTTGATATGGATTTTATGCAAAATAAAAACATGCAACAAACAGGAACTGACACTGGGCACTGGATAAGTAAGTTAGTCCAAATAAATCATATAAAAAGTTGCCAAAAGTATGTAAAAGTTGAATAATATTGGCATGAAACAATCAAAAATTATAGATAGGATAGAGATGTATCAGCTCGCGAAGCCGCACAACGGTGCTGCTAAAGGGTCGCCGGAGACGCGACCGGGGCCGAGGCAAAATTCGCCAAGTGGAAATGCAGCGGCGGTAGCCGTACCTTGTCCTCACGCAACCATCTCCAGAATCTACCGTTCTCCTCCCCGAGGCTGTCGCGGGATCTGCGTGGCTCCTCCTCGCGCGGTTGCCGCAGGCCTGCCATCCTCCACGCAAGGCCCCTGTGAGAACTGCATGGCTCCTCGCCGCGCGGCAGAGGCAGTGGACTCTGGGCATGAGATGATGGATGGAGGCAGTGTCGTTGAGTTGTGCTGTGGTGGTTGGGCATGGAGAGAGTGGGCAGTGGCTATGCTGTCAATTTGTGTGGGAGCCGAGCGAGAGCAGAGGGTGTGGGGAAGGGAAAAGATAAGGTTGCTGAAAGAGTGAGAGGGAGGGGCGTTCGGGCCGAGCTTCCTTAGAGGGAACGGTCGTAGTAGCCTGACGTGGCACTATACGCGGCTTTAAAAATTGGTACACGAGATGGATGGCTATGATGGCATTCGGCCCAAGTTGTTTCGTGCCACATGTGTGGCACTTATCATTTGAGAAAATTTAAGAGGGGTGAAGATACCCCAAACAAGCCCTTCAAAGGATTAGTTTCCATAGTGACAAGTAACTGAAAATTTCAGCACACTATAAATGTTTCCTTACCAAGTTCCACTCACCAAGAGCGCTACGCTCCCCGGCAACGGTGCCAGAAAAGAGTCTTGATGACCCACAAGTGTAGGGGATCTATCGTAGTCCTTTCGATAAGTAAGAGTGTCGAACCCAACGAGGAGCAGAAGGAAATGATAAGCGGTTTTCAGTAAGGTTTTCTCTGCAAGCACTGAAATAGTAGGTGATAGATAGTTTTGTGATAGGATAAATAGTAATGAGCAAAAAGTAAATAAAGTGCAGCAAGGTGGCCCAATCCTTTATGTAGCAAAGGATAAGCCTGGACAAATTCTAATAATGAGAAAGGAGCTCCTGAGGACACATTGGTAATTATCGTCAAGCTAGTTTTCATCATGTTCATAAGATTCGCGTTCGGTACTTTGATAATTTGATATGTGGGTGGACCGGCACTTGGGTACTGCCCTAACATGGAAAAGCATCCCACTTATGATTAACCCCTATTGCAAGCATCCACAACTACAAAAAGGAGTATTAAGATAAACCTAACCACAACATTAAACATATGGGTCCATATCAACCCCTAACGAAGCAACGCATAAACTAGGGTTTAAGCTTCTATCACTCTAGCAACCCATCATCTACTTATCACTTCCCTATGCCTTCCTCTAGGCCCAAATAATGGTGAAGTGTCATGTAGTCGACGTTCACATAACACCACTAGAGGAGAGACAACATACATATCATCAAAATATCAAACGAATACCAAATTCACATGATAACTACGCACAAAGCATATTCATGTTCATAATCAGAGGGGTAATAATATGCATGAAGAATCTGAACATATGATTTTCCACCAAGTAAACCAAATAGCATCAACTACAAGGAGTAATCAACACTACTAGCAACCCACAGGTACCAATTTGTGGTTTTGATACAAGATTGGATACAAGAGATGAACTAGGGTTTTGAGATGAGATGGTGCTGGTGAAGATGTTGATGGAGATTGAACCCCTCTCGATGAGAGGATCGTTGGTGATGATTTCCCCCTCCCGGAGGGAAGTGTCCCTGGCAGAACAGCTCCGCCAGAGCCCTTGATTGATTCTGCCAAGGTTCCGCCTCGTGGCGGCGGAGTTTCGTCCCGTAAGCTTGCCCACGAATTTTTCCAGGAAAAAACCCTTCATATAGCAGAAGATGGACGTCGGAGGCCCACCAGGGGGCCCAGGAGATAGGGGGCCGCGCCCTAGGGGGGCGCGGCCCCTGTCTCCTGGACAGGGTGTGGGACCCCTGGCCTATTTCTTTTGCTCATAATTTCTTAATAAATCCAAAAGGTTGTTTCGTGGAGTCTCAGGTCTTTTGGAGTTGTGCAGAATAGGTTTCCAACGTTTGCTCCTTTTCCAGCCAGAATTCCAGCTGCCGGCATCCCCCCTCTTCATGGTAAACCTTGTAAAATAAGAGAGAATAGCCATAAGTATTGAGATATAATGTGTAATAACAGCCCATAATGCAATAAATATTGATATAAAAGCATGATGCAAAATGGACGTATCAAAGTGCAATATGGATAGTAGATAAAGGTTTTTGTAATATGAAAATATAAAAACAGCAAGGTAACTAATGATAAAAGTGAGTGTAAACGTTATTGCAATGCTAGGAAACAAGGCATAAGGTTCATACTTTCACTAGTGCAAGTTCTCTCAACAATAATAACATAGATAGATCATATAACAATCCCTCAACATGCAACAAAGAGTCACTCCAAAGCCACTAATAGCGGAGAACAAACAAAGAGATTATGGTAGGGTACGAAACCACCTCAAAGTTATTCTTTCGGATCGATCTATTCAAGAGTTCGTACTAGAATAACACCTTAAGACACAAATCAACCAAGACCCTAATGTCACCTAGATGCTCCATTTTCACCTCAAGTATCCATGGGCATGATTATACGATATGCATCACACAATCTCAAATTCATCTATCCAACCAACACAAAGTACTTCAAAGAGTGCCCCAAAGTTTCTACCGGAGAGTCAAGACGAAAATGTGTGCCAACCCCTATGCATAGGTTCATGGGCGGAACCCACAAGTTGATCACCAAAACATACATCAAGTGGATCACGTGATATCCCATTGTCACCACAGATAAACACGGCAAGACATACATCAAGTGTTCTCAAATCCTTAAAGACTCAATCCAATAAGATAACTTCAAAGGGAAAACTCAATCCATTACAAGAGAGTAGAGGGGGAGAAACGTCATAAGATCCAACTATTATAGCAAAGCTCGCGATACATCAAGATCATGCCATAGAGAGAACATGAGAGAGAGAGAGAGATCAAACACCTAGCTACTGGTACATACCCTCAGCCCCGAGGGTGAACTACTCCCTCCTCGTCATAGAGAGTGCTGGGATGATCAAGATGGCCATCGGTGATGGATTCCCCCTCCGACAGGGTGCCGGAACGGGCTCCCGGGAGGATTTTGGTGGCTACAGAGGCTTGCAACGACGGAACTCCCGATCTATTGTCGTATTCGATGGTTTTAGGGTATATGGGAATATATAGGCGAAAGAAGTCGGTCGGGGGAGCCACAAGGGCCCCACGAGACAGGGGGTGCGCCCAGGGGGGTGGGCGTGCCCTCCTATCTCCTGGCCTCCTCGAAGCTTCCCTGGCTTGTACTCCAAGTCTCCCGGATCATGTTCGTTCCAAAAATCACGCTCCCGAAGGTTTCATTCCGTTTGGACTCCATTTGATATTCCTTTTCTTTGAAATACTGAAACAGGCAATAAAATAGCAATATGGGTTGGGCCTCCGGTTAATAGGTTAGTCCCGAAAGTAATATAAAAGTGTATAATAAAGCCCGTAATCATTCAAAACAGATAATAAAATAGCATGAATGCTTCATAAATTAGATACGTTGGAGACGTATCAGCATCCCCAAGCTTAATTCTTGCTCGTCCTCGAGTAGGTAAATGATAAAAGAAAGAATTTATGAAGTGTGAATGCTAGCAGGTGCACAAGTTTGATCAATGATAATTTCAATCACCTTTTCTAGCATGATTATATGTCATAATAGTAGTTCATCTCATAAAACTCCTCAAGATCAAGTAACAAGCTATTCACATGTTAAAGCATGGACCATAAAATTTCTTGAACACTAGCAAACTTCATTCTCAGTCATCAAACAATTGCAATTCATCTTATTTTCAGGAAGGGTCTATGTCAGAGCTTTGATTTAGCAAATTCCAGATACACAACTATCATATAGTCTTCTACAATTGCTAACACTCACGCAATACTTATGGTTATGAAGTTTTAATCAGACACTGAGAAAGATAGGGGCTTATAATTTCGCCTCCCAACGTATTCACCTTTGGGTGATGTCAACAATAGTAGTTCATGCTAACTTACATCCAATTGGATATATATATCAGGATCTTTCCAACACGAGGTGCTTGCCAAAGGATAAAATGAAAAAGGGAAAGGTGAAGATCACCTTGACTCTTGCATAAAGTAAAAGACATAAAGTAAAAGATAGGTCCTTTGTAGAGGGAAGCAGAGGTTGTCATGCGCTTTTATGGTTGGATGCACAAAATCTTAATGCAAAAGAACATCACTTTATATTGCCACTTGTATATGGACCTTTATATGCAGTCCCTCGCTTTTATTGCTTCCATAACAAGATCGTATAAAGCTTATTTTCTTCACACTAATAAATCATGCATATTTAGAGAGCAATTTTTATTGCTTGCACCGATGACAACTTACTTGAAGGATCTTACTCAATCCATAGGTAGGTGGTGGAATCTCATGGTAAAATTAGGTTTAAGGATATTTGGAAGCACAAGTAGTATCTCTACTTGGTGCAAGGAATTTGGCTAGCATGAGGGGGAAAGGCAAGCTCAACATGTTTGAATGATCCATGACAATATACTTTAACTGAGATGTGAGAAAACATAACCCATTACATTGTCTTCCTTGTCCAACATCAACTCTTTAGCATGTCATACTTAATGAGTGCTCACAATTATAAAAGATGTCTAAGACAGTATATTTATATGTGAAATCTCTCTTCCTTCAATATTCTTTCATGAATTGTTCAAATGACCAATACAATGTTTGCTAACCTTCAATAAATTTACAACCTCTACTTCTTAGATGTGAAGTCATTACTCCCCATGGGATAAGCAAATGAAACATATATAATTTCAGATTTATTACATTCAAATCATTCAACCATTTACTCATAGGATATAAGTGAAGCACACGAGTAAATGACAAACTACTCCAAAAAGATATAAGTGAAGATCAATGAGTAGCTAAATAATTATGTAACTATATGAAGACTCTCTCATTTAAGAATTTCAGATCTTGGTATTTTATTCAAACAGCAAGCAAAGCAAAACAAAATGGCATTGCAATGATAGCACAACTCATGTGAAGAAGCAAAAACTTAGGCTCAACTGATACTAACCGATAGTTGTTGAAGAAGAAAGGAGGGATGCCTAACGGGGCATCCCCAAACTTAGATGCTTGAGACTTCTTGAAATATTATCTTGGGGTGCCTTGGGCATCCCCAAGCTTGAACTTTTGTGTCTCCTTGATTCCTCTCATATCATGGTTTCTCTTTTCATCAAAAGCTTCATCCACACCAAACTCAACAAGAACTCGTGAGATAGGTTAGTATAAACCAATGCAAAAGCCTTATCATTTTCTACTGTAACAAATCACTAAAATTATTATTCAACATTGCATACTAAATGTCTCTGCATATTTAACACTCTTATCCTCAAATAGAATCATTAAACAAGCAAACATATGCAAACAATGCAAACATAACAACAATCTGCCAAAACAGTATAGTCTGTAAAGAATGCAAGATTCATCATACTTCCCTAACTCCAAAAATTATGAGAAAAATACCTCACTGTAGAATATTTATCATAGCTCAATATTCAAAAAGTTTCAACATTATACCATTCTCTCACCTTTCTAGGGAATTTTTGCAACAGCGGTAAACTTTCTGTTTTCAAACAGCAACATGTATACTAGCAAAAATAAGCATGGTAATGGCTATCCTTGACATTTTTATTGAAAATAAAGATGCAAAACATTATTTAATAACAGCAAGAAAATACTAACAAAATAAAATGATGCTCTAAGAAAAACACATATCATGTGGTCAATAAAAATATAGCTCCAAGTAAAGTTACCGATGAACGAAGACGAAAGAGGGGATGCCTTTCGGGGAATCCCCAAGCTTAGGATCTTGGTTGTCCTTGAATATTACCTTGGGGTGCCTTGGTCATCCCCAAGCTTAGGCTCTTGCCACTCCTTATTCCATAGTCCATCGAATCTCTACCCAAAACTTCAAAACTTCACAACACAAAACTCAACAGAAAACTCGTAAGCTCCGTTAGTATAAGAAAATAAAACCACCACTTAGGTACTGTAATGAACTAATTATAAATTAATATTGATTTAATATCTAATGTATTCCAACTTATCTATGGTTCATACCCTCCGATACTACTCATAGATTCATCAAAATAAGCAAACAACACATAGAAAACAGAATCTATCAAAAAGAGAACAGTCTGTAGTAATCTGTATCAAACGTATACTTATGGAACTTCAAAAATCCTACCAAATTAGGAAGTCCTAAGAAATTTGTTTGCCAATCCAGAGAAAAAAGAATCATATTATAAGCACGTTTCTGTGAATTATCAAAACTAATTTACTGGGTGCAAAAGTTTCTGATTTTCAGCAGGATCAGCACAATTATCACCGTAGGCTATCCTAAAGGTCTTACTTGGCACTTTATTGAAACAAAAGCTATAAAACATGATTAGTACAGTAGAATAATCATGTTGAAAGCACAAGTGCTCCTTGGGTGGTTTTGGTAATTAATGTCAACATATCTCTTGTTGGACTAACACTTTTACCTAGTATATTTCAGACAAGTTCAACAATGGAGTGGCATGGACTAAAGGATGTGGAACCCCTTCAAGATTCTAAGGACAAAGGATTGGCTCAAGCTCAAAGATCAAGACTCTACATGTTTTCCATTTTAGTGATCCAAGATCACATTGAGTCTATAGGAAAAGCCAATACTATCAAGGAGGGATGAGGTGTTGCTTAATGAGTTTCTTGCTCCATAGTGCTTAGTGATATGCTCCAAAACTCTCAACTACTTTCCCACATCCACATATGTCCTAAACCCAAAGTCTAACTTGGCCCCACTGATTCTTTCTACCCAGAGCCACCGAGTTCAGATGTCATAGCCACTGCCACAAACCCTAGGCAAATCGGTCTCACCGATAGGGATCTCGGTCTCACCAAGATGGGATTGTAATCTCTCTGTGTATGTCCATTACCAAAATCGGTCTCACCGAGTTCGAGCAATCGGTACTACCGAGATTACAATGCAAACTCTCTGGTTAGCTTATTACCAAAATTGGTCCCACCGAGTTTGTGTAATCGGTCTCACCGAGTTTGCCTGGCCAACTCTCTGGTTAGCTTATTACCAAAATCAGTCCCACCGAGTTTGTGTAATCGGTCTCACCGAGATTATGTTATGCCCTAACCCTAACCATATCGGTCCTACCGAGTTGCATGTCGGTCCCACCGAAAATCCTAACGGTCACTAGGTTTACTAAATCGGTCTGACCGAGTTTGTTGATTCGGTCCCACCGAGATTGGTAAACTGTGTGTAATGGTTAGATTTTGTGTGGAGGCTATATATACCCCTCCACCTCCTCTTCATTTGTGGAGAGAGCCATCCGAACAAGCCTACACTTCCAGCATCCTATTTCTGAGAGAGAACTACCTACTCATGTATTGAGGCCAAGATAATCCATTCCTACCATATGAATCTTGATCTCTAGCCTTCCCCAAGTTACTTTCCACTCAAATCTTCTTTCCACCAAATCCAAATCCTGTAAGAGAGAGTTGAGTGTTGGGGAGACTATCATTTGAAGCACAAGAGCAAGGAGTTCATCATCAACGCACCATTTGTTACTTCTTGGAGAGTGGTGTCTCCTAGATTGGCTAGGTGTCACTTGGGAGCCTCCAACAAGATTGTGGAGTTGAACCAAGGAGTTTGTAAGGGCAAGGAGATCGCCTACTTCGTGAAGATCTACCGCTAGTGAGGCAAGTCCTTCGTGGGCGACGGCCATGGTGGGATAGACAAGGTTGCTTCTTCGTGGACCCTTCTTGGGTGGAGCCCTCCATGGACTCGCGCAGCCGTTACCCTTCGTGGGTTGAAGTCTCCATCAACGTGGATGTACGATAGCACCACCTATTGGAACCACGACAAAAACATCCGTGTCTCCAATTGCGTTTGAATCCTCCAATCCCTTCCCTTTACATTCTTGCAAGCTGCATGCTTTACTTTCCGCTGCTCATATACTCTTTGCATGCTTGCTTGTTATGTATTGTGAGTGTTAAACTTGTGCCTAAACTCCACTCCAACTTAAAGAAGTTAAAAACTGTAACTTTTGGTACTTAGTGTCTAATCACCCCCCTCTAGTCACCTTTTCTCGATCCCTTTCAATTGGTATTAGAGCTTTGGTCTCCATTGATTTGGTTTAAACACCATTGGAGGAAGATGGATGAGTCCACTTTGGGGAGTCTTAGTCATAGAGTGCCTATACTTGATGGAGAGTATTTTCATGAGTGGAAAAATGAGATGCTTGTGATTTTCAATCAATATCATTTGAACAAGTACATTACTAGCCCTTGTGCACCTCATGTTGACCCTATGCATCCTACCCTTGATGAGTCAATTAACATGATTAGGAATCTTAGAACTGTTAATCTTATCACTAGAGGCTTGCCTAGAAACTTGATTAGAAACTTGCCTACTCTTGAGTGTGCCTACACTGTTCGGAAATTTCTTGAGGAACGATTTCCAAATTATTCCTTGAAAAATCTAGATGAAATTCTCCATAAGTCTATTGCTTTGAGTAAGATGAATACTAGTGATCCTATGTTTGGTGATCGTCTATTTGAGCTTACAAACCTTATGTGTGCCAAAGGAGATGTTGGAATTATTGGTGATATTATTTCCGAAGCTATAAAAATTCATAAGAAAGATCATTGACAAGCTCACTCTAATGAATCACCCTCTCTAGGATTTGATCCACCACATGACAATGTTAAACATGGATACTATGATGAGGATGATGATAGTGACTCCGATCTTGATGATGCAATGAGACACTTTGGTCTTATGGCAAATCTTCGGGGATATATGGCAGGAGGAAAGGAATGGGTTCTTGATAGTGGATGTACCGATCACATGACCGGAGATAAAGACATGTTTCATGAGCTTGCTGGAAACGATGGTCCTCGAAAGTATGTCACTTTCGGTGACAACTCAAAGGGTAAGGTGGTTGGCCTCGGTAAGGTGGCCATATCACATGATAGCTCCATAGAAAATGTCATGCTCGTTGAATCTCTTGGCTACAACTTATTTTCAGTATTTAGACTTGCTGATTTCGGTTTCAATGTCCTATTCACTAAAGTAGATTGCCAAGTGTTTCATAGAGATAATCATAAAATGGTCTTTACCGGTGTTCGTAGAGGTGATCTTTACATTGTTGATTTCACTAAAAAGGCTCAGCCTAGAGCTTGCTTTATTGCTAAATCTTCTAAAGGTTGGTTATGGCATAGATGATTAGGTCATGTTGGTATGCGAAACCTTGACAAGCTTATTAAAGGAAATCATATCCTTGGTGTTAGCGATGTTATATTTGATAAGGATAGACTTTGCAGCACTTGTCAAGCAGGTAAGCAGGTTGGAGGAAGGCATCCCGTGAAGAACATCATGACCACAAGGAGGCCACTCGAGCTACTTCACATGGATCTTTTTGTTCCCAACGCTTACAAGAGTCTCGGTGGAAATTCTTTTGGTCTAGTTATAGTTGATGATTTTTCAAGATTTACGTGGGTGTTCTTTGTCGATGATAAATCGTAGGTCCAAAAGATCTTCAAAAATTTTGCTAGGAAGGCACAAAATCAATTTGAAGTGAAGATCAAGAAGGTTCGCAGCGACAACGGAACGGAGTTCAAGAGCGCAAATGTGGATACCTTTCTTGATGAAGAAGGGATTTCACACGAGTTCTCAGCTATGTACACACCTCAACAAAATGGAGTTGTTGAGAGGAAGAACTGGACGCTCATCGAAATGGCGAGAACGATTCTTGATGAGTACAAGACGCCGAAGCACTTTTGGGCAGAAGCGGTTGAGACAGCTTGTCATGCAACAAATCTCTTGTATCTTCACAAGCTACTCGACAAGACGGCATACGAGCTCCTCACCGGTAACACACCCCAAGTTGGATACTTTCGAGTATTCGGCTCAAAGTGCTATATTCTTGATAAGCATCGTCGTTCTAAATTTGCTCCTAAGTCTCATGAAGGTTTCCTACATGGTTATGGCTCAAACTCTCACACATACCATGTCTACAACAATTTCACCCGAAAGGTTGAAGAAACGGTAGATGTGAAGTTTGATGAATCTAACGGCTCACAAGTAGAGGAAT
The DNA here is from genome assembly GCF_002162155.2 of Triticum dicoccoides. Taxonomy (NCBI): domain Eukaryota; kingdom Viridiplantae; phylum Streptophyta; class Magnoliopsida; order Poales; family Poaceae; genus Triticum; species Triticum dicoccoides. The sequence continues at coordinate 471,961,492 of NC_041389.1, read as the reverse complement.
TGCCAATTGATGTAGGAGACAAAGACCCCTCGGAAGCAATTCAAGACTTGTCTATTGGCAAGATTCGCCCAACGGAGGTGAAGGAGAGTACCTCGTCCGTCCAAGTGGAAGCTTCCACCTCACGACAAGGTGAACCAAGAGTTGATACGGAAGCATCCACAAGTGGGACACACCAAGATGAAGAAAACGAGGAAGTGCATCAAGATGAACGTCAACAACCTCCTTCTCCATCACGACAAGAGAACGACAACGCCAACAATGAAGAAGGCCAAGAATAAGAACAAGATGGAGAAGAAGTTCAACCAAGAACCAAGCAAAAGCTTTCACGAGTTCGAGCAAGAATTGCTAAAGACCATCCCGTCGAGCAAATCTACAACGATATCCAAGCAGGGAGAATCACTCGCTCTAAAACTCGTTTAGCTAACTTTTGTCAAAACTATTCATTCATCTCTAGCATTGAACCTATGAAGGTTGAAGAAGCATTGCAAGATCCGGATTGGACAAATGCCATGCATGAAGAGCTACACAACTTTGAGAGGAATCAAGTTTGGACATTGGTTGAGAAGCCCGACGACAACCACAACATCATTGGTACCAAATGGGTGTTTCGCAACAAGCAAGATGAAGATGGACAAGTAGTTCGCAACAAAGCATGTCTCGTCGCCCAAGGCTACACACAAGTCGAACGTATGGACTATGATGAGACTTATGCTCCCGTTGCTAGACTTGAGTCCATTCACGTCTTACTTGCCTATGCTAATCACCATGATATCACCTTGTACCAAATGGACATTAAAAGTGCTTTTCTAAATGGTGAAATAGAGGAGGAAGTTTATGTTAAGCAACCTCCCGGCTTTGTCAATCCTAAGAAACCAAATCATGTTTACAAACTTCACAAAGCTCTTTATGGTCTTAAACAAGCTCCTAGAGCGTGGTATAAATGCTTGACCAAGTTCCTTATTGAAAAAGGCTTTGAAATTGGAAAAATAGATTCTACTCTTTTTACTAAAAGGGTCAATGGAGAACTATTTGTGTGCCAAATCTATGTTGATGATATTATATTTGGTTCTACTAACCCTCATTTTAGTGAAAAGTTTGGGAAGCTAATGTCGGGGAAGTTTGAGATGTCAATGATGAGTGAACTCAAATTCTTTCTTGGTTTGCAAATCAAGCAAACTAAGTAGGGTACCTTTGTCTCTCAAAAGAAGTACACCAAGGACTTATTCAAGAAGTTCAATATGCAAGAATGCAAAGGTATGACTACACCCATGCCTACTAGTGGACATCTTGACTTGACCAAAGATGGTAAACCGGTTGATCAAAAGGTTTATTGCTCTATGATTGGTTCATTGTTATATCTATGTGCTTCACGTCCCGATGTCATGCTAAGTGTGTGCATGTGTGCACGATATCAAGCCGCTCCTAAAGAATGTCACCTTAAGGCCGTGAAAAGGATAGTGAGATACTTAATTCATACACCAAATTTTGGCATTTGGTATCCTAAGAGGGCCTCTATCAATCTTGTTGGCTACTCTGACTCGGACTATGCCGGAGACAAGGTTGATAGAAAGTCCACTTCGGGTACTTTTCAATTTCTTGGTAGATCTCTTGTGTCTTGGTCTTCCAAGAAACAAAACTTGGTATCCTTATCCACCGCCAAAGCGGAATACATTGCCGCTGGATCATGTTGTGCTCAATTACTTTGGATGACCCAAACTCTTAAAGATTATGGGATATATGTGAAACAAGTTCCATTACTTTGTGACAATGAAAGTGCTATCAAGATTGCTCACAACCCCGTGCAACACTCTCGAACTAAGCATATTGAAGTTCGTCATCATTTCATTCGAGATCATGTTGCTAAGGGTGACATTAAACTTAAGCATGTTCGCACCGAAAAGTAATTAGCGGATATATTCACTAAACCACTTGATGAGAAAGTGTTTTGCAGGTTAAGAGGTGAATTGAACATCATTGATGCTTCAAACTTGGAGTAGGAACTCCATTTGATACATGCAAGGCATGAGCCTATGACTAATCCTTGACATTTCTCTTATGATGGCTATCTTATGTCTTGGATATATTTGCACCTTGCATGTTATCTAACCCTTGTAGGTACTTGGATGAATCTAAGTCTATGAGATTGCAACTCACTCACATCTTGAGCAATCTCTACATCACCAAGTCTCTACACAACGGTGGTTGAAGACAAGGAAGCATGGAACCATTCAAACATATCATTTGACAAATTCTATGTTGAAATTCATGATTGTTATTTTGGATACACAAGTGCTCTTCCTTGAAAAAACTAACCCATGTAGGTAGATGAACTCAAATTCCAAGTGGTGCTCCCAACTCTTGATGAGCTACAGCAACCTTGAGCAACCCACACAAGTTCAACTACATGATCAACACCACCACCCAAGGTATGTCATTCCATCTTAGAGAAGCTTTACTCCAAGTCATGAGTCAAAGCAACTCGACAAGATGTGAATACATCAAGATGCTTAAACGATAAATGGTAACCCCATTTTGAGCTTAAACGATGAGTATGACCTATCATCAAGTGATCTCACTTGACTCCTAAGTCAATATACTCTAACATAGGTGACTTTGTCACCGACCATCTCTAGATGAAGTTTACTTGTGTTCCTTTCTGTGCTCTTGCATTTGTCTCATGCATGTTTGTTTCCCCTTTCCAAAAAATAAAAATAAATAAATAAATAACTTCATCTAGATTTCTTTCTTTTCTATTTGTTCTGCATTCCCTGCATTCAATTCATTGCATATCCTTCAGTTAATTCCTTGCAAATCCTTGTGAGATCTTACCTGTCTAGTGAGCTGAGGTGACAAGTGTTTTCTCTGCGATGAACTCGGCCTCACCGGTTTGTTGCTTTCGGTGCCACCGATTTCACTACTGGAAAAAAAATTTGCCACTTATTCCTACCTTATTTCTGATCCAGCTCTACTCAATGAATCTTGTCCTCTACAAGCATCACATTTTTATCAATGCTTTGTGTTGTGACTCAAGGACCAAACCCATTCACGACAAATTCCAGAAGGCCCTTCTTGGAAATTGATGTCAAAGGGGGAGAGAGAGATCACATCAAAGCTTATCACTTCCAAAGGGAGAGAGAGTATCACCTCCATAGGGGGAGAGAGAGAGATCTCCCGGGGGAGAGGATACTCAAGAAGAGAGTAATCCTCAAGGATCCCAGATGCTTGATGTTCAAGAGGAGATATTTCACATGTCTTCTTGAGGGGAAAGAAAGACATGTTCATATGTGCTTATTTGCATTAGCTCTGATTTTGCTTTTGGCTCTGATTTTCTGTTCCCTATCTTCTCCCAGTATCCCATGCTAGATTCAGGGGGAGCAAGACATCTAAGGGAAAGAAATCATTTAAATTCATTGCACATCTTTACCTTTGGGGACATGTCTATATCAAATGTGGTACTCAGTACTCACTCTCTACGTGTCATCCCAGTCTTGGTATTCTTGTGGTTTCTTCTGTTTGCTCTGGCTAGTAGGTGTATCTATGTTATCTATCCTTGTTTACGCAGGTTCATTCCATCCTAAGCCAACTCAAGACCACAAGGTAGGTATATGCATCACAGTCATGTGTATGAGGAATTCTTGCTAATGTACATATCGTTTGCAAGAAGGACTCATGAGCATGAAGGTACATTTCCCACATACACATCTGTTGTTATCTTTTGCTCTGATGCATATGGCCAAGATACATGTAACACATTGCTTACTCTGTCATGTTCATGCATTCACATGCTTCTATATTCCATATTCACATGATTGCATACATGTAGGGGGAGCCTATGCTTGTTACATGTCTTTCCAAAGCTTTACCTACTATTCTCTATATCTTTATCTAAAGCTTTGATGTATGTTGTCATCAATTACCAAAAAGGATTGAAAGCACAAGTGCTCCCTGGGTGGTTTTGGTAATTAATGTCAACATATCTCTTGTTGGACTAACACTTTTACCTAGTATATTTCAGACAAGTTCAACAATGGAGTGGCATGGACTAAAGGATGTGGAACCCCTTCAAGATGCTAAGGACAAAGGATTGGCTCAAGCTCAAAGATCAAGACTCTACATGTTTTCCATTTTAGTGATCCAAGATCACGTTGAGTCTATAGGAAAAGCCAATACTATCAAGGAGGGATGAGGTGTTGCTTAATGAGTTTCTTGCTCCATAGTGCTTAGTGATATGCTCCAAAACCCTCAACTACTTTCCCACATCCACATATGTCCTAAACCAAAAGTCTAACTCGGCCCCACTGATTCTTTCTACCCGGAGCCACCGAGTTCAGATGTCATAGCCACTGCCACAAACCCTAGGCAAATCGGTCTCACCGATAGGGATCTCGGTCTCACCGAGATGGGATCGTAATCTCTCTGTGTATGTCCATTACCAAAATCGGTCTCACCAAGTTTGAGCAATTGGTACTACCAAGATTACAATGCAAACTCTCTGGTTAGCTTATTACCAAAATCGGTCCCATCGAGTTTGTGTAATCGGTCTCATCGAGTTTGCCTGACCAACTCTTTGGTTAGCTTATTACCAAAATCGGTCCAACCAAGTTTGTGTAATCGGTCTCACCGAGATTACGTTATGCCCTAACCCTAACCATATCGGTCCTACTGAGTTGCATGTCGGTCCCACCGAAAATCCTAACGGTCACTAGGTTTACTAAATCGGTCTGACCGAGTTTGTTGATTCAGTCCCACCGAGATTGGTAAACTGTGTGTAACGGTTAGATTCTGTGTGGAGTCTATATATACCCCTCCACCTCCTCTTCATTCGTGGAGAGAGCCATCAGAACAAGCATACACTTCTAGCATCCTATTTCTGAGAGAGAACTACCTACTCATGCGTTGAGGCCAAGATATTCCATTCCTACCATATGAATCTTGATCTCTAGCCTTCCCCAAGTTGCTTTCCACTCAAATCTTCTTTCCACCAAATCCAAATCCTATGAGAGAGAATTGAGTGTTGGGGAGACTATCATTTGAAGCACAAGAGCAAGGAGTTCATCATCAACGCACCATTTGTTACTTCTTGGAGAGTGGCGTCTCCTAGATTGGCTAGGTGTCACTTGGGAGCCTCCGACAAGATTGTGGAGTTGAACCAAGGAGTTTGTAAGGGCAAGGAGATCGCCTACTTCGTGAAGATCTACCGCTAGTGAGGCAAGTCCTTCGTGGGCGACGGCCATGGTGGGATAGACAAGGTTGCTTCTTCGTGGACCCTTCTTGGGTGGAGCCCTCCGTGGACTCGCGCAGCCGTTACCCTTCGTGGGTTGAAGTCTCCATCAACGTGGATGTACGATAGCACCACCTATTGGAACCACGACAAAAACATCCGTGTCTCCAATTGCGTTTGAATCCTCCAATCCCTTCCCTTTACATTCTTGCAAGCTGCATGCTTTACTTTCCGCTGCTCATATACTCTTTGCATGCTTGCTTGTTATGTATTATGAGTGTTAAACTTGTGCCTAAACTCCACTCCAACTTAAAGAAGTTAAAAACTGCAACTTTTGGTACTTAGTGTCTAATCACCCCCCCTCTAGACACCTCTTCTCGATCCCTTTCACATGTGAACACACAAAAATAGTAAGGATAAATATTGGGTTGTCTCCCAACAAGCGCTTTTTTTAATGCCTTTCTAGCTAGGCATGATGATGGCAATGATGCTCACATAAAAGATAAGTATTGAAACACAACGAGAGCATCATGAAGCATATGACTAGCACATTTAAGTCTAACCCACTTCATATGCATAGGTATTTTGTGATCAAACAACTTATGGGAACAATAATCAACTAGCATAGGAAGGCAAAACAAGCATAGCTTCAAGATTTTCAATACATGGAGAGGAAACTTGACATTATTGCAATTCCTACAAGCATATATTCCTCCCTCATAATAATGTTCAGTAGCATCATGAATAAATTCAACAATATAACTAGCACCTAAAGCATTCTTTTCATGATCTACAAGCATAGAATTTTTACTACTCTCCACATAAGCAAAATTCTTCTCATTCGGAATCGTGGGAGTATCATAAGAGACTCGAATACTAAAAATTGTTTCCACATTAAAAGAGTAATGTTCAAAAAAAGGGTAATCATAATCATGACAAGTTTTATAAATATAATCATCACTACTTTTTATAGCATAAGTTTCATCACAATAATCATCATAAGTAGCAACTTTGTTCCCATCATAATCGATTGAAACCTCTTCCAAGATAGTGGAATCATCACTAAATAAAGTTGACACTCTTCCAAATCCAATTTCATATTCATCACAATAAGATTCAACATCCTCCAAAATAGTGGGATAACTACTTCCTAAAGTTGACACTCTTCCAAACCCACTTTCATCAATATAATCATAATAGGTAAGAGGCATGCTATTACCATAACAACTTTGCATATCAAAACTTGGGAGGCTAAAAATATCATCTTCATTAAACGTAGCATCCCCAAGCTTGGGACAAACATTAATTTCAGAAAATATATTCTCAAATATTTCATCCTCATCAAACATAGCTTCCCCAAGCTTGGGCCTTTTCATATCATAAGCATAATCACTCTCATCATTAATATTATGGATAGCACCAATAGTATAGCAATTATCATCATCACAATGAGTAGTAGGAGCAACATCATTTGGGAGGGATACCTTTTTACCTTTGTTGCTCCTTCTTTTCTTTTTCTTCTTCACATTATGTGTGGGTTCAACCTTCTTCTTTGAGCTCCTTATAGATGAGATTGGTTGAATAGAGAGCTCCTCCTCGTTACCTGATTCATCATAAGAAATAATAGGAGGATAATGGGAAGTTTCTTCCCTTTCATTAGTATTCTCTTCATCTTCTATTTGCTTTCTTTTCTTTAGGTAATTGGCAATATAAGGATTTTCAATTCAATTCGCCGCACAAAATATATAAATCGTCTCTAGATCGAAATCAAGAAGGTTATAACGGGCAAATTCTGGAAGAGATTTAGTTAGACGTTTCATTTCTTCATAACACATAAGCAAACTAAGTTCATTATAATGTGCAAGGGAAATCAAATCATCACAATTTTTGGACACGGTTCGATCATGAAACAACTTGCATCGGAGATGTAAATGACCACTTTCATTGCAAAGTTCACAAGTACGGCCAAGGAAATATAATTCTTCAGCACTCACCCTTAGCCTTTCTTGCAAAAATTTAGTTTCTACTCCCTCCATTCCAAAATACATGACCCAACTTTGTACTAAAGTTAGTACAAAGTTGGGTCATCTATTTTGGAACGGAGGGAGTACATGCCTATGCCTCTTGCAATATCTATCTTCTCTATTTGGTGTATCTATGCAAACCCAATGCTCTCCACAAAAATCGACATGCTTATAGGAGACATTTTCATCATAACTAGTGCAATCATCATTAGTACTATGGATATTCAAGGAGTTCATACTAACAACATTGAAATCATGCTCATAATTCAAAGATTTAGTACCAAGCATTTTAATGCATTCTTCTTCTAGCACTTGAGCACAATTTTCCTTTTCATCATACTCACGAAAGATATTAAAAAGACAAAGCGTATGAGACAAACTCAATTCCTTTTTTTGTAATTTTCTTTTATAAACTAGACTAGTGATAAAACAAGAAACAAAAATATTCGATTGCAAGACCTAAAGATATACCTTCAAGCACTCACCTCCTCGGCAACGGCGCCAGAAAAGAGCTTGATGTCTACTACACAACCTTCTTCTTATAGACGTTGTTGGCCCTGCAAGTGCACAGGTTTGTAGGACAGTAGCAAATTTCTCTCAAGTGGATGACCTAAGGTTTATCAATCCGTGGGAGGTGTAGGATGAAGATGGTCTCTCTCAAGCAACCCTGCAACCAAATAACAAAGAGTCTCTTGTGTCCCCAACACACCCAATACAATGGTAAATTGTATAGGTGCACTAGTTCGGCGAAGAGATAGTGATACAAGTGCAATATGGATAGTAGATAAAGGTTTTTGTAATCTGAAAATATAAAAACAGCAAGGTAATTAATGATAAAAGTGAGCGTAAACGGTATTGCAATGCTAGGAAACAAGGCATAGGGTTCATACTTTCACTAGTGCAAGTTCTCTCAACAATAATAACATAGATAGATCATATAACAATCCCTCAACATGCAACAAAGAGTCACTCTAAAGCCACTAATAGCGGAGAACAAACGAAGAGATTATGGTAGGGTATGAAACCACCTCAAAGTTATTCTTTCGGATCGATCTATTCAAGAGTTCGTACTAGAATAACACCTTAAGACACAAATCAACCAAAACCCTAATGTCACCTAGATACTCCATTGTCACCTCAAGTATCCATGGGCATGATTATACGATATGCATCACACAATCTCAAATTCATCTATCCAACCAACACAAAGTACTTCAAAGAGTGCCCCAAAGTTTCTACCGGAGAGTCAAGACGAAAATGTGTGCCAACCCCTATGCATAGGTTCATGGACAGAACCCACAAGTTGATCACCAAAACATACATCAAGTGGATCACATGATATCCCATTGTCACCACAGATAAACACGGCAAGACATACATCAAGTGTTCTCAAATCCTTAAAGACTCAATCCGATAAGATAACTTCAAAGGGAAAACTCAATCCATTACAAGAGAGTAGAGGGGGAGAAACATCATAAGATCCAACTATAATAACAAAGCTCGCGATACATCAAGATCGTGCCATAGATAGAACACGAGAGAGAGAGAGAGAGATCAAACACATAGCTATTGGTACATACCCTCAGCCCCGAGGGTGAACTACTCCCTCCTCGTCATGGAGAGCGTCGGAATGATGAATATGGCCATCGGTGATGGATCCCCCCTCTGGCAAGGTGCCGAAACGGGCTCCCGAGAGGTTTTTGGTGCCTACAGAGGCTTGCGGCGGCTGAACTCCCGATCTATTGTCGTATTCGATGGTTTTAGGGTATATGGGAATATATAGGCGAAAGAAGTCGATCGGGGGAGCCACGAGGGGCCCACGAGACAGGGGGTGCGCCCAGGGGGGTGGGCGCGCCCTCCTATCTCCTGGCCTCCTCGAAGCTTCCCCGGCTTGTACTCCAAGTCTCCCGGATCATGTTCGTTGCAAAAATCATGCTCCCGAAGGTTTCATTCCGTTTGGACTCCGTTTGATATTCCTTTTCTTCGAAATACTGAAACAGGCAATAAAATAGCAATATGGGTTGGGCCTATGGTTAATAGGTTAGTCCCAAAAGTAATATAAAAGTGTATAATAAAGCCCGTAATCATTCAAAACAGATAATAAAATAGCATGAATGCTTCATAAATTATAGATACGTTGGAGACGTATCAGTGCCTTCCTTGCTTGCGTACAATTTCCTCAAATTGCTTACTTCTGGCAAGGCTCTTGTAGACACCTTTCTCTATAATAACCTTCAATAAGCTATTTTCTTGCTCAAGTGTGACTTGGCTAAGAGAATCATTAGTGGAATCAAGAGAACTACTAGAAGCAACAACATTGGATTTAGCATGATTATTGTTACTACTAGAAGAAGAATCTTTCTTACTCTTGTTGCTAGACTTTACTTGTGGCGTGTAAGTAGATAAGAGTAAATGCTTGGCAATGTAAGAAGAACTTTTCTTGCGAAGATCATCATTGATTGCCTTTAAAAACTCATGTTCTTGCTCAAGTTTGAGCTTTTCAAAGCGTAACTTCTCATGAGTCTTTAAAAGTTCTCGATGATCTTCCAAAGTAGTTTCATGAGCTAACTTAAGAGTGTTTAGTCCTTTAGTTAGACGCTCAATCTTCTCCTTATCATCGTCATTCATTTTATCTTGATTAGCATGATTAGTTGACGTTTCATCATAGTATTCATCACTAGAGTTGTCAACAAGTAAATCATCATCACCTAACAAGTCATCTTCATCACTATTGAAATCAACATACTCGGGGTGTGATACCTTTGGGCCTTTAGCCATGAAGCATCTTCCAATTCCTTCATTTGGTGAGTCAAATATGTCGTAGGAGTTGGTTGACACAAGTGCTAGACCGGAAACACCTTCATCTTGAGTATATTCGGAGTCGGAGTGATGGTCGGAGACAGAGCCGGATACCCATTCACCAACATGAGCTTGATGTCTTCGCTTTGTGTAGTTCTTTGATGATTTGTCCTTCCTTTCTGAATCATTGCTTCTCCGGGAGGTTCTTCGTTCATAACGATCATCTCTACTCCTTCTCTCTCTTGGTGGTGATTCTTCTCTTCTACTTCTTCTTTTAGGTGAATCTTCTCTCCTTTTGTAAGGAGTCGTGCACTCATTGGAGTAGTGTCCGGGTCTTCCACAATTGTAGCAATTATGTTCATGACTCGAAGATCTTTTGTCATTGTAGGACCTTGACTTGGAGCTTCTTTCCTTGGTTCTACTCTTGTAGAACTTGTTGAAGTTTTTCACCATTAAGCTCAATTCCTCATTGAAGGTATATTTCTCACTTGATGACGTAGGAGCATCACATGAGGCTTTGTAAGCACCACTTGACTTGTTGTGAAGCTCTTCCTTATCCTTGAGTGACATCTCATGAGCAATAATTTCCAATGACTTCCGTTGGCTTGAGATCTTTGTAATTGGGCATCATTTGGATCAATGTGCACACGGTATCATATTTTCCATCCAAGGCTCTTAGGATCTTCTTGATGATGAATTCATCGGTCATCTCTTCACTTCCTAAGCGGGCAATCTCATTTGTGATGAGAGCAAGCCTAGAGTACATTTCAGTGACACCTTCACCATCCTTCATTTTGAACTTGTCAAGTTGACTTTGAAGCACATCCAATTTGGATTCCTTGACGGAGTCGGTACCTTCATGCATATCAATCAAAGTATCCCAAATTTCCTTTGCATTCTCAAGGCGGCTGCTTTTGTTAAATTCTTCAGGGCACAATCCATTGAAGAGGATATCACAAGCTTGAGCGTTGTATTGCAGCATCTTCAATTCTCCTGCGGTAGCTTCATGGTTCGGTTCTCTCCCATCAAAGAATTCACCTTGCAAGCCAATACACACAATATCCCAAACGGCGGGGTTATGCCCAAGAATATGCATTTTCATCTTATGCTTCCAACTAGCAGAATTAGTACCATCAAAGTAAGGTCCTCTATGGTGATAATTTCCCTCGCTAGACGCCATACTCTCCTAGGTTGTGAAACCAAGGCTATGATCACCAAAAGCTATGGAAATTAAGGCAAATGGAGACCAAAGCTCTGATACCAATTGTAGGATCGAAAGTATGTCTAGAGGGGGTGATTAGACTACTTGACCAAATAAAAACTTAACCTTTTCCCAATTTTAGTTCTTGGCAGATTTTATCAACTTAGCACAAGTCAAGCAATCTTAACACAATTCATGCAAGCATGCAAAGAGTATATGAGCAACGGAAAGTAAAGCATGCAACTTGCAAGAATGTAAAGGGATGGGATTGGAGTGTGCAAACGCAATTGGAGACATGAATGTTTCTGGCGTGGTTCCGATAGGTGGTGCTATCGTACATCCACTTTGATGGAGACTTCAACCCGCGAAGGGTAACGGCTACGCGAGTCCACGAAGGGCTCCACCCATGAAGGGTCCACCATGTCTATCCCACCATGTCCATCGCCCACGAAGGACTTGCCTCACTAGGGTAGATCTTCATGAAGTAGGCGATCTCCTTGCCCTTACAAACTCCTTGGTTCAACTCCATAATCTTGTCAGAGGCTCCCAAGTGACACCTAACCAATCTAGGAGACACCACTCTCCAAAAGGTAATAGATGGTGTGTTGATGATGAACTCCTTTCTCTTGTGCTTCAAATGCTAGTCTCCCCAACACTCAACACACTCTCATAGGATTGGATTTGGTGAAAAGATGATTTGAGTGGAAAGCAACTTGGGGAAGGCTAGAGATCAAGATTCATATGGTTGGATTGGAAAATCTTGGCCTCAACACATGAGTAGGTGGTTCTCTCTCAGAAAATGAGTAGTGGAAGTGTAGGCACGTGCTGATGGCTTCCCTCATGAATGAGGAGAGGGTGGAGGGGTATATATAGCCTCCACAAAAAATCTAACCATTACACACAATATACCAAATCGGTGGGACCGAATCAGAAAACTCAGTCGAACCGATTTAGCACATAATGTGACCGTTAGGCAATTTTGGTGGGACCGACATGTCAACCCGGTGGGACCGATATCATTAGGGTTAGGGCATAATGTAATCTCGGTTTGACCTATTACACAAACTCGGTTGGACCAACTTTGGTAATAAGCTAACCAGAGAGTTGGTCAGGCAAACTCGGTGGGACTGATTCGCTCATCTCGGTGGGACCAAAGCATTACGAAAAGGAAATAGAGAGTTTGCATTGCAGACTCGGTGGGACTGATCGCTCATCTCGGTTAGACCAAAATGTTACGAAGGGAAACAGAGAGTTTGCAACCCCATCTCGGTGAGACCGAGATCCCTATCGGTGAGGCCGAAGTGACTAGGGTTTCTCGCAGTGGCTATGTCAAATGAACTCGGTGGCGCCGGATGGATCAAATCGGTGGGGCCGAGTTTGACTTTTGGTTTGGGACATATGTGGATATGAGAAAGTGGTTGAGGGCTTTGGAGCATATCACTAAGCGTTTTGAGCAAGCAAGCCATTAAGCAACACCTCATCCCCTTTTAATAGTATTGGCTTTCCTATAGACTCAATGTGATAGCAAAGGCCGGTGGCAAGGCCGCAACAAGACCGCGATGATGGCTCGTCGACCTTCCCTTTCGTTGGCCAGCGGAAAGCATGCGAGAAATCCAATGGAGGCGATGAAGGCACTGAAAGGAGGGCGTCAAAGAATAAGAAGAAAAATGCATCGGCATTGAATGCGATGGCTCGTCCTCGTTCGATGGGTCGTAGCACATCTCTGATCAGCCCTCCGTCTCCTCGTCTGACGTGTCCGTCCATCGCAGCCGCAGCCGAGAGCCATGGCTACCAAGTGATCGATAGTATGCCGATGAGGTAACTCTTTTTGCCTTTTCATTTGGGTCGATACATTGGTGATGGCTTGCGGCACGAGTGGTGTCACTATTTGCATCGTATGAGAAATCGTCATTCCAAGATTAGCCACCCCCGAGGAGTTTATAAACAAAAAATTGTATGTGTGATGAAAAATTTGTGTAATAATTTAATTTTATTGATTGATGAACAATTTGTTTGTGGTTCATTTGAGATGAGTTTGGTATATTTGATTTCTTGGGACGAGAGGAGCGAAGGCTGGCCAAACCCAACATAATAAGCCAAACCTAAGTTTAATTTCTTGGGACGAGAGGAGCGAAGGCTGGCCAAACCCAACATAATAAGCCAAACCTAAGTTTAATTTCTTGGGACGAGAGGAGCGAAGGTTGACCAAACTCAACATAATAAGCCAAACCTAAGAGCAACTCTAGCAGACCCCGCATCCGCCGGCCCGCAAAACGTGTTTGCAGTTCACAGAAAACGGCTTTGCGGGCCGGCGCGGACGGCCGCAGAGGCAAACCCCCCAGACGGACCCATATAAAAGGATATTCGTGGAATATACTTTTTTACGGGTCGGCTTTGCGGGGTCTGCTCTTGCGCCGTTGCATCCCGTATCCCGCTGGTCTGCAAATATCAATACCACGCCATAATTATCAATGCCAACACAATACAACAATCATCCACATTACAAATAATTATTCAAATCACCGAATACAAACACAAATAATGAAATACAAAACTTGTCCCGAATACAAATACAAATACACATGACTGGAAAAATGAGTTTGTTACTGTCCAACCGTTTGCCAATGGTGCTCAATGAGATCCTCCTGAAGCTGAAAGTGGGTGTTTGCATTTTCAATCTCCTTGTATGTTTGGAAAAAAAACTCTAATGCGGTTAGGGTCTCTTAACTGGTTTGGCACGGATACCCACATTGTCGTAGAAGAACTCCAAGTTCATGCCTTTTTCATCTTCGAGAATCATATTGTGAAGGATAACACAACATGTCATGATGTTTTTCATGGCCCGCTTGTCCCAAAAATGAGCAGGACTACGAACAATGGCAAACCTAGATTGCAAAACCCCGAATGCTCTTTTAATGTCTTTTTGGGCTACCTCTTGCACCTTTGCGAAACATTATTTTTTAGTTTTGAGTTCTTTGATGCTCTTGACAAATGTGCACCAAGGAGGGTATATACCATCTGCAAGATAGTATCCTTTTGTGTATTCATGCCCATTGATAGTGTAGTTGTAAGTAGGAGCATCACCACTAGCAAGCCTAGCAAACAACTGAGACCGCTGCAACACATTGATATTATTGAGAGTGCCCGGCATACCAAAGAAGCAATGCCAAATCCACAAATCCTTGAATGCTATGGCCTCTAGCACAACTGTTGCATCACGAGACTTGCCACAATACATTCCCTGCCATGCCTCCGGGCAATTTTTCCAAGTCCAATGCATACAATCAATGCTACCTCGCATGCTAGGCCAACCTCTTCTCTTATTAGATGCCATCAATTTCTTTGTGTCATCCTCGTTGGGTGCCCGAAGATATTCAGGACCAAAGACACGGATGATCACTTTGGCAAATCTACGCACTGACTCAATTGTGGTATCTTCACCAATGCGAAGGTACTCATCGGCATAGTCAGCCGGAACGCCGTATGCAATCACCCGCATAGCTGCCGAGATTTTTTGATATGCACTAAATCCCTTCAAGCCCGCAACATTTCTCCTTTGAGTAAAATATTGACAATTTGCCTCACAAGCTTGAACAATTTTCACAAAGAGGGATCGGCGCATTCGGTACCTTCTCCGGAAGAGGTGTGGTCGATATGTTGGATTCTCCGCGAAGTAGTCTTGCATCAACATATCGTTCCTGAGATGACGATTCTGAGGAATGCAAAGACGCCCGACGGTCGATCCTCGCCGCCTCTTTCGGACCTCGTCTTCGTCTCCTTCACGGCAAGAGCCATCACCAATGTCTGCTGCCGAAAGTTTGAGAGCATCGTCTCAACATCCGAGTCGTCTGAATCGAACGAATCAGAGAGCAAAAACTTCTCGCACGGGCTCAATTCCATCTACATGGACGAGAAGCGCACGCCACGTCAACCAACTATGCGGAGCGCTCGACACGAAGCACAAACAAACCGGCGGCTCGTGGGGCGGGTGATCCCGGGCGGCGACGAGGAGCGGCTCAAGGGCGGTCGATCCCCGGCGGCGACAATGACGAGGGGCGGCTCTTCTCGCCGGATCGGGGGGGCGGTGCAGCGTATCGATGGTGGAGGGTGGGGGACGCCCTCGCAGCGCGGTTCCGCCCGCAGATTTGGCTGGAATCACCAGCGGCGGACGGGCGGAACCAACGGCGGGCGGCGGCGGAAGGAGGTGGGGAAATGGCGCGGGTTGAAATGTCCCTCCCGCCAACCGCTTCACTGCGATACGGGGCACCGTAGGAGCGAGGTGGAAACCCGCGTATTCGTGGGTTGGGGCCGAGGTTTTGCCACGCCCCTCAAATTTTTTTACAGACCGGTCGAGTTTGCGGGGTCTGTTCGGGCGAGATTTTTCATGTTGACCCGCATTTTGGCAGTTATTTTACGGGTCGGGTTTTTTTGCGGGGTCTACTAGAGTTGCTGTAAGCGATCTCGTAGCCGGTCGATATCCTGAATAAGCACGGGGGCATGCGCTTGGTTGGTTACGAAGTCTAAGCCCTGATCCGGCTTTGCATCGATCGTTCGAGCTCGGGCGTCATGACGCCGCCGGCCTTGCTTCCTAGGGCGAGCGCCGTGCGACCTCTTGCCCCAGCCTCTTCTTCCCCCCTCCGCGCGCGCGTCGTCGCGGCCGCCCGAACGCCCCTCGCGCCGGCACGCACGGCGCGTCGCGTGTCGCTGGTGAGCGCCGTCGATCGATCAGTCGGTCGCCCTGCACCGTTCATATGCCTGCACGTCTCGCTCGTTGCGGTGACTAACTTGTGCCGTCGATTGCAGCTCTGCACCCCGCGCCGCAACGTGGACACCGCCGCCGCCGGTGGCGCTGACACGAAATCTTACTGGTGGCCGTGGGGGGACGAGGACCCTCCCAAGTACGTGGAGGAGGGCATCGTGGAAACCCACCGCAGGTTCGTGCGCGAGTCCAGGGAGGCGGTGGCTGCGCTCAAGGCCGCGGCCGCCGACGCGTGCCGCACGCTCGTCGACAACTTCGGCGACATCCGCTCTCTCAAGACCGTCGTACCACATCGACATGCCATTCGGTATGTATAGCTTGATCGGTTTTTTATACAGTAAAAGCAGCTTGATTCAAACATTGCCAATCGTTCAGCAGAAGCAGCGAAATAGAATCTGGTGACACAAGCGCTGGTGGGTTGCAACTTGCAACCACCTCTAGCTAGGACATCTGCCACGGAGTTGCTTACCCAAAAAGACTCCACACTGGTTTTATAGATAAAGCAACAACAACCATACAACCAAACCGTGCGAACGGAGGTCCACAAAAAGATAAACTCTCTGCCTTTCGAAATATAAGTCGTTGGGGGAGTGTAAACTGAACTCTCCGAACGACTTATATTTCGAAACAGAGGTAATACATGGGTAAACAAGAGAAGAGAAAGGGGTCTACGCTACGGGCACAGCAAACAAGGCCGAACAAGAAAATGAGATGCATCCTCAAGGAGGGCATAGTACAAATGCTGCATTTACAAACAATACACAAAATAAGAGTGGAGGTGATCTCGGCCGATGCTCCCATACGTGAAGAATGGGGATTATTGGACTTTAATCTTGAACGGGCTTTAATATATAGATTGGAGAACAAAAGCAGTAGTAGGAAAGGAATTGGGTGCGGTGAGATGCCACAGCGGGAGGCGTGGGCATTTTGGGTCACTTCTTGTTGACATGTAGGTTTGCCTGGCCTAGCTTGTTATTTTTTAGATGAAGAAAAATGTCAGAGTGGATGGATGATCGCTAACTGAAATCTTTATATGATGCCCCTGAATTTAAGTTGTGCCCTGATTAAAAGATAATGCCGTTATATATCACTAATTGACTTCAGAAGTGAGCCTGAATTGAAAGAACATCATAAAGAGCAAAATTACAATAAAACACAGTGTCAATGTATAATTGAGTAAGTACAAGTGGGCATAAAATACATAACACATATACACTCATTATTCACAACGGTGTCCAATATTCGAATTGTGCAATCATCCTACCCGAAAACAAACATAAAAAGCTCAAGAGATTCACTTCACTTTGGACAAAATTTAGAATGCAAATTAAACACGGACCAACCAGCTAATAATGTTCTCTTACACGATTGATCCAACCTAATATAGCAAAAAATAGCTTGGGTTGGATCTGGAGGTACTGCTACCAGGTCACACGATTGCGGTGTGGAATAATTTCGTGGAGAAGTTTGGGGTGCACCCTTGTTTGGGTCCAAGGAGAATCTCGGGATACTGCTCCTAGGCAACTTGCGCAGATACACACAAAACCAAACAAGCCAAGGAAATAAGTGAGCCACAAATTATCCATTCTTTTCGGCAATGTGATTTTTTGCTTTCTCATTGATGTCTTGTATACCTTCATTGTTTGTTCCATTTACTCCATCCAATAAGCTTCATATATGAAACGTAGGGAATGAATTCAAATGCTTGCTAGTTCCCTTGCCATCGGATGTAGGGAGAAGGGGGAAGAGGACAATCGGTATATAGAAGATCAAGGAAAAGGCGAGGGGAAAGAGGGAGGCGGCCTAACTGGTGATGGTAAGGTAAGAAGGTGGAAGGAGTTCGATAGTGATGGGCATTATAACAGATAGAATGTGCGCAAGGGGGTGCGAATGAAGATTGAGGGGAGGGGATGTTCATACTACCTCTGTATCATTAGTCATTACCAGTATCATTAGTACATAACTTTAGTTGATATATACAAAATGGTTTGCTGCTCTAATCTCATTCAATTGTTGGTCGTTATCGTCTCATCCCAAAATTTAGGAATTTATTTTTTCCTTCTTCAGGTGTGCTTGTTGCATGCATCGGTTGCTATCAACTCTGGAAGCTAGACCCCTCAACATTTCTAGACGTTGTATTGGGTTACGCATTCTACAGGCTAAGCGTCTTAGGGTCTCACGTCCAGAGACAGGGGTTCTCAAATGACCTGTTCGGGCGGCTCAAGTTCGGTCAGTTATCGTACTACACAGTTTAAAATCGAAACTTGTATGTCTGATTTATGAAGCCATGTGAAATACTATACTTTTCTTTCTATGCAGTTATTGTCATAATCATGGCCGTGAAAGATTTCAGGAAAAATCTTGCTCTCATTGATGCTATCAGGTATGAGTATCAGCTTACACTAAGACACATGTTATTTTTTAGATGAAGAAAAATGCAGAATAATATATTTTTTCCAAAATGGCCATGGCTCTGCAGTTCTACTTTAACTTTAGATGGCATGAGTTTCAAACATACAAAAGGAATATTTACATCCCTCAAATTTGTTTAGAGACATCTAAAGAACCATCATATTCCAGTGACACAATTATATGTTGTGAATGCAGAAAAATAGTGTTCACACCCTTTACACAAGGCATTGCACTCCACCTTGACGATGCAAGGTTCTAGGCATATTTGCGCTAGTACGTTGTTGATATGTATTACTTATACATCTTATAATTATATGGTCAAGTCAAGGTAAATTTTGGGGTGAAATAAATGTATCTTTATAAAAAAATACATTAATAATAGATGTACATATCAAATCCAAGTAACATCTATTATCTTAGGGTAAATAGCTTGATGCACCTGGGTGTTGGTGCACCCGATAAGGATTTTTTTTTTTTTCATTACTTACATATAAGTCAAAAACTCCTGAAACTTTTTTGGATATAAAGTTGACCTACTTTTGTACCCGTATAAAAAGTTTATCACATGAATAAACTTCTGTTGACCTCAGGCAAAAAAAAAAAATCCTAGTACAAACCTCATGAACAGTA
>NC_041389.1:471919549-471942103 GCF_002162155.2 Triticum dicoccoides | reverse complement strand
GTTTAGATACGTCTGTTTGAGCGACATGTAATATGGATTAGAGGGAGTCCCTGAATTTGATTTAATAAATTAATAAAGTATGCAAGGTGCTATACCTTGTCAGTATTTTAGTTTATGCACCTAAATGAAGCAACGTTGACACTTCTTTTTGGGATACTATATGCATGGTGCTACCATTCCAATTTACTGTTGATTTATGCATCAAATAAACTACTCCCTCTGTAAAGAATTTTAAGAGCGTATTGATCACTACTTTAATAATTTAAACGCTGATATATTTCTTTACGGAGGGAGTAGAAGCCAAACTTTAAAGATACACTTGTTAGAGTAAGTAATGGGCCTGGGCTGGCGGTATAGCCCGTTAGGCTTAGGGTTAATTAGAGATAAGGGTCGCTTGCTTAGGAGTCAAGTAAGCCTTGCTTGGGAGTCAAGTAAACCTCTTTATATAAAGAGAGGAGATGTATCAATCTAATCAAGCAAGAATTAAGAAGGAAATTCCTTCCCTCTTGCCCGACCGTGGGCAAAAAGGCCCCCGGTCGGCCCTCTCGTGCCCTCCTAGCAGCACCTTAATAATTTGGTATCAGGTAGCTCAGTTTCGATCATGTCTTCGCCGCCGCCCACCCCATCGCTTCAGCTGCCGACCGTCACCACCGCGCCGCTGGCCATCTAAACCGCGCCGCTGCCCTCCCCGTCTGCGCCGCTGGTCGCATCCTCCAGCGCCGCCACCGCCCAGATGCCGGCGCCCTCCACCGCACCACCGGCGGCCGCCTACACCCCGGAGGAGATCAACGGGGTCCTCAACGACCTCGTCACAGCCGTCCAGGGGATCCGGCTGTACCTGGCCAGCCCCTACGGGCCGCCGCCGCCCCTGCCGCCGACCGTCGCCACCGGGCCGCCGCCCCTGCCGTGGTACTTGCCGCATCCAGGGGCCTTCGCGGCGTTTGCTGGGACGATGCAGCCCCAGCTGCAGCTGCCGCCGCCGGCTCCCGCCGCGCCTCTAGCGCCCATCGCCGCCCCGCGCCGTTGTGGCTGCCGTGGCTGCCGCCGCACCAGGCGGCCTTCGCCGCGCTCGTCAGGCCACTGCAGCAGCCGCTGCAGCTGCCATCGATCGCCACCACCGCCCAGCTCTGGCTGCAGTGGCAACCGTCGCTCCTGGCAGCCTCCGCCACGCCCGATGCGCCACCGCAGCAGCCGCTGCAGCTGCAGCAGCCACCACCGGTCAGCTCCGGTCCCGCATCGACCACACCGGCGGGAGTCCCGCTTCACCAAGTCCAGTCCCCGCCGTCGCCGTCACCGTTTTCGTCTTGGATTGCTACCCGCCACGTGTCAGCGGCGGTGAGGCTGCAGGCTGCTGCGCGGCCTCCTAGCGCGTCGGCGTGTGCGGGAGATGCATGGTCTGCAGCTGCCGCTCCTCCAAGTTACTCTTCGCTGCGCAAAGGACATCGATCTCATCTGCTGGGTCGGGGATCTTGGGCATGCGGTTTCCCCACGGGCGGCGGGCATGTTGTTTTCCCCGCGGGCAGCGACCTCAAAGACTGCGACATCGGCGGTTGGGGGGGCGCACCCCTCCTCGTCATTCTCCATCGCAAGCCCTCCACTCTTCCATGTGCGGTGTAGACCAATAGTCATTCGGCAGGGAGAAGGCAGGGTGTCACCGACAAGAGCGCACCGCGTAGCACCACTACTTTCCGCCGGCGGCCACCGCAAGGACGCCTCTGCTGGTCGCTCTTGCGACCACTTCCAGGTGGCCATACACATGCATTCCTTTGATCCATGTGGTGTCCATGGGATCCAGGTGGTTGTACACATGCACGTCCGATGTGCGGATGGTGTCCACTTTTTGTTGAGGGGTCCACAATAAAGTGTCCCAGTCCATTTCAGGTTGAGAGTAATAAAACAAGCCGAGATGTAAAAGGCTTGTTTTTAGGTGTTAGGTTTGTGTTGCGTCGAGTCCTGGTTATAAGTTGGTTAGGCTGCAGCTCGAGGACAAGCTGCATGTCCAGGTGGGGTGTAGTGTTAGAGTACGTAATGGGCCTGGGCTAGTGGTATAGCCCGGTATTTCTTAGGGTTAATTAGAGATGAGGGTCGCTTGCTTAGGGGTCAAGTAAGTCTAAATAAACCTCTCTATATAAAGAGAGGAGATGTATCAATCTAATCAAGCAAGAATTAAGAAGGAAATTCCTTCCTTCTTACCCGGCCGTGGGCAAAAAGGCCCCAGGTCGGTCCTCTCGCGCCCTCCTTCTAGCAGCACCTTAACAACACTTAGTGCTAACATGCAAGTATGTGTCGATTTTTATGCACTACAGAGTGTTATTTAACATCGTGTAAAAATATTGAGTTGTCCGGTGACTAGAAAAAAGAGAGTGGATATTTGCCAAATGCAATGCTTACCATTTAATAGATAGAATATGTATTCGGTCTCCATGGAGACTGGGAGCCAAAAATCTACACTCAGTATCTCTTAATAATGTCTTTGTTGGTTAACATTTTATTAATTCTATGCTCATAGGACACCCGTTTATGCCTTCTATGTCATATCATTCCTTCAAGACATAAGTGGTCAGAAGAAGTATAGCAAATATTATTTGGCTGTGGTTATAGAACTACTAAAAACTGAGGAGGGCAGAGGCAAGCTAGTGAGTTGTTTCTAAATGTTGATCCTGCTAGTGGAGTGGCCGTCTTTTCTCCAAGGTCATCGATGATAAGTGCTCCATATTCCATATGATTATCAGATCGAACAATGTACTTGTTATGGAGTTATTTCTGAATGTTTGCGACATGTATATAGTGAAGTGATCTCAGCCTTCTCTCAAGTATGCTACATAGGATCGACAGAGAGGAGTTTGTTTCTCTTATGTTATGTGTAGAGATGATCTCTCGGTGTCTAAGAGGAGAAGTATTTTATTATGCACAATTTTCTAACTAAAACTCAATCACCATATATAATATATTGAGAGCATAAAAGTATTATTTGCTAAGGGCATCTCCAACGCTGCCCCGCAAATTCTCTCCCCCATTCGTCCAAGAACCGGGAGAACCAGTCCGCTGACACGGATGCGGGAGGCGGTCATCCAACGCTATCAGCATACATTTTGAATGCATTTCAATTCAGATAGTTTTCATATAAACCAGACCAAATTGATAACATTTTGGACAATTTTAAACTAAACCCTATTCTAAAACTAATCTAAATGATCGCCAGCACCCGTTCCTCATGTTCGGCCATGAGCCCCGAGAATTCCACTCGCCATCGCAGCCTGAGCGGCTAATCGGTCGGTGATTTTCAGCTTGCCAAGCTTGGATTCAGGGGGAGGGGAAGAGCGATGGCCTTCTTGGGACCCGGGTGGCGGCAACCTACGTTGACACTACGCTTCCTTGTTGTCGGCAGCGCCCGCAGACGTGTTGACTTCGTGGTCGTGGTGGCGGGTGTGGCCTTGGCGGAGCTAGTGATGTCCTCCTCGTCTCTTTTCTGAACACCTCGTCCTCCGCCTCGTCCATCTTGTAGGCGGTCTGTTGTTCCGCCTGTTATTGGCGGTACAGCTAGCGGTCACGACGGATGTCACGGGCGGAGCGGTAGAACTTGAGCGTCTGCATCCGACGCGGTGGCGTGGAAGCGACGAGTTGCTCCTCCACTTGTCGATGCTCATCAGGAGATGGAGGTTGTAGGCCTGGTCGGCCCGTGCCTCCTGGAACTTGGCCTCCTGCTCCTCCCACATCATGTTCATATAGTTGGCATGGGCCTCACCGATGGTGATGCCAACATGTACCAATGAGGAGAGTGGTGCCAGCTCGTCCTTGGCCACGTCCTCCATTGGGACGTCAACAACCTCCGTCAGCCTGCCGGCCTGCCAGCCAGCAGCAATAGCGGCCATCTCCTTCTCGATGGACGAGAGGTCGTCCGAGAGGGCTTTGGAGCGCGATAAGGCTATGTTGGGCGTGGTGGGGAGAAGGGAAAGGAGTCGAAGCTGACTGTGGCTATGGCCTGGGCTGAAGTTTATATAGCGGGCAGAAGACAGACGGATGTACGGGTGGCGCTGGAGTAGTTTCCTCTGCAACCGCACATCATTAATATGGACCACTATGGTGTCATTTGAACGCGAAGCAGTCGCATGCACCGAGAAGCGGCATGGGCGGCGCGCCACTTCAATGCCGATAGTAATGAGAGGCCGCGTCCGCTCTGGCCAAGCATGAATGCGACACTTACGCTCTGGAGCAGCGCTGTCCGTTTCGAAAGGGAAGCACGTGGGGGTGAGGGAGGGGGTTTGGGTGGGCCGGGGCAGCCACAAGAGGACATGGCAGCGGTCTGGACGCCCGCAAACACCCCCCCCCCCACCACCACCACCAACTTTGTCTCTGGTTTGTGGGTGGGGGGCGTCCGGACAACCAGCGGACCAATACAGACCCGTGTTGGATGGCAAAACACGTCAAGACCGTGTGTCCGGATGTATGCAGGTGGTTTGAGGAGTCGGCTTCGGAGATGCCCTAAGAGCATCTACAGTCGGACTTGGCAAATCCGACCCCTCAAACGCCTGCAGACGCGCTCGGGCGCGTCCGCGAACACTGACCGGTCAAGCCTCATATTTCCCTTCTCACAACCGAACACCTCAATTAGCATACCTCTAATCCATACAAACTCGTGCAACTACATAATAATGCATTGCACACATTGTCAGGCTACTACATTTAAACATGCCTTCGGACTACCAAAATTTGGTCTGTTTGGCTATGGTGGACAAGATCATCCGCAGCTGCCCTTGCTCTTCCTGCCGCCATTGCCATCCTTCTCGTGAAAGTACCGTACGGAAACGCGGTACGGATCGAGCCAGATCTGCTCGTTGCCTCAGCTATCCGACCCGTTGTTGTCCTCCTTCTCCTTGGTGGTAGTCCGACCATGGCAAAGACCGCCCGATTCTGCTCTCAGGCGATGGCGCACGTGTTCCTCCGCTACCGCTTATTTACAATGCAGGCACTGAAGGCTTCCTCCTTTGCGGCCACCCGCGTTGCCGCATCAGCCACCCCGGCCACCGCCATGTCGGCAACGAGGTGGGCCTCCGCCACCCTTATCCTCTCTTCCCACGGCGGGGACACCGGTCCCGATGAGACTCATAGTTCGCCGGACCGGTGATGGGGAAGGGGAGATTTCAAGGCTCCTAGAACCGCGATGATCCAGGCCCGGAGGATCCGAGCGCCCGATGCATCGACGCTATGGAGTCGCACCGGACAGATCCTGCCGTCGGCTGGGCGCTGTCTTCCCGGGAGCGGCGGAGTGCAATGTGGACGATCATTGCCTCCTCCAACCCGCATGGGATAACACCCCAGTCGACGGATCCGAACTGGTCGAAGTCAGATATGTTGTCCGCCATGTCGGAGAAGGCCGGAGATCACCGGACGCAAGCTTGGGTGGCGGAGGGAGTGGAGTAAAGTGGTTAGGGTTTGGTCCAACGAGCGGATGGGGAGGAATACATGTGGGGTCCGATAGGCCAGCGTGCGTCAGGAACGACGTGGCGGGCACGCCCATATCCGTCTCATATTTGAGCTGGATATGAGGGGTGTCGGTCAGCCCTCATGTTTGAATCAGGCGTCCATCTGAATCGCAATTTCGTGGCCAAATGTTTGAGGCGGATTTGAACACCCGGGCGTAGATGCTCTAAGGAGTAAATAAATTGCACAGCCGGCACCGTCGCATGTGTGCACCCTCAAATTGTCTCACTGGATTGTCGCTATGCGATAAGGCTAGTCATAGTGGGAGTAACTTAGCAAGTAATATAGCGCATTCCGAGATTTTTTTGCTTATGTGGCATGTAGTTAATGAGAAGTGGTAACATAATATGTTACTGTAACATAGCGTTTTCCAAGACAAGATGAGTCTACAAGCTAATTAATGAAGTCCTCTATGACACTACTACTATGTTATTTTGCACTATGAAGGTAGTAACTTAGGCTAGTGTCATATGCATGACACTAGTATAAGTTACTCCCCACTATGACCAGCCTAATAGATTTGGAGCACGCAGGTGGTGTGCACACGCACTTTCTGGGCCGCACATCTGTGGCGCAACTTGAAGAACATCCATGGAGTGGACGGCCGATGGACGTACAATGTTGATTGCTGTTTTTCGTACATCGCTGCCGAACTGCCGATGGATATTTGGAGAGGCAACTCCTATGTCCTCTCGCGTGGCCTCATTGCTCTCTGGACAGGCCGCAGTCTCGCTGCCGCTGCAGTCAGCGTTGTTGACGCCGCGTCAGACGCAACCCGCAGTCGCGCCCAGCCGCCGTGCCGCTACATGTCGCTGCGCAGACGGGCCGTACCTACTATCGCGTGCTGTTGCTGCCGGCTCGCGCCGCCACGATCGACGCCGTCTCGATGCGTCGCGCCATCTTGCATGGCAATGCATCGCATGCCAATTCGCTGATGGCACGGTCGCAGAGTTCTTTGCCAAGGTGTACTGGAGTTCGCAGTCTGCAGTTCAAGTGATCTGGTCGACTGTATTTGGTGGCTCTAAAAACGCTCGCTGTGCCTGTGCCTAACGATGCCGATCAGATAGCTTTGCTACCGACTACTCCGTCCGTCCCATGAAAGTAGCTAGCAGCTTGGCATACGTAGCAGTCGAGATGTGGAGCCCGGCGTGTGCGTGGCGCCGAGGGGCATGGGGGAGCTGTTACTGCCCGATCCTGCCGACTGCCGTGCAGCAAGACGAGGAGCACCAGAGCGCCGACGCCTCGGAATCCAAGCGGGCACCGGCTGTGCAACGACTGGCCGCGGCGGCAGCAAGAGCAGATGGCGTTCTTGCCGTTCGGCGGCGTCGAGCGGGTTTGCATCAGAGAGAACCTGGCGATGATAGAGGCCAAGGTGGTGCGGCGCTCGAGATGGGGAGGTGTCCGTACGTGTCCCCTCCCGGGACGGGGGAGTAGACTGGGTCACCGGTGCCTACACCTGGGCTAGCTCCCATGACCGGCCGCCGCCAGTTCCAAGTGGATCACCGGTCCACCGCTCCCGGAAAGGCTCACGACGCCACGCGCATTTCATCAAACAACAGGTGAATAGTGATCTTTTCTAGGCAAAAACATAAACTTTACATTACTCAACAGGTTCGGACAAATCGCCCATTGTATCAGCGGAAACTACAGCTGACAGTTCATACTACCAGTCCCGGGATACGCAGGTACCCCACGTCGCCGAACTGAGCGAACACAGTGACAATTTGGTAATACTAATACCCAATAATTCTGTGCGTGTGTTGGGGGTGCAAATTGTGCAGACGACGGATATGTGCGGAGTAGAAAAATAACAGCGCAAAACACGGGACACGGCTCCTCTGCCGTGTCCTAGGTGACGTTGGGCCGCTGACATGTGGGCCAGATTTCCAACAGGCCCACATGTCAGTGGCAGAACGGCAGGCTGCCGAACAGTAGAGGATCCTCCTCCCAAAACACGTGGGCATTGTTCCTATGTTATCGGATTTGGCCGGCCACTTGAGGTTGAGGTACGGCACAACAGTTGAAGGTCTCCGGTATCTTCTATGCTCTATCTGATATCTGTATCTGACCCCTGTAGCGTTTTCTTCAGGTTCCAAGGAAATCACAGTGTCACCCATCACCTGCACTTGACACAATAACGATGTTGTTTAATCATTCATCACAGTTTATATATAAGGAAGCAGAGCTGATTTATGCTATACCCACGGCAAAATAGATTTGTCAAACAAAGCTTTAACATTTGATTTATCCTATTATATGAAATCACCACCATATGCTATGCTTTAACATGTATTCATCACACTTCAGTAGGAACCTATGCACACAATTCCATTTCATTGTCATATGGTTACATACTGCTCCATCCGTCTGAATATTTAAGTCATATGAGGAAACACAATGACGAACAATTTTAACTTTTTAAGTATTAATTAATTGACAGCATTACTGGTTCTCACATAAAACCTGCAAACTAAGGTGATTCCTGAGCCAGGCTTTGTTTCAGCAAAACAAAATATACCCTACAAACAGAGCCAGAGGGAGAAAGAAGCGTGCAAATAGGATCTGATCGCCAAACAATACTCCATCCGTTCGTAAATATAAGATGTTGTGGATATGATATTTCAATAGGGACTACATACGGACCGAACTTAGCAACAAACACACCAAAACATGTTTACATACATCCGATTCATAAAAAAGTTAGAACATCTTATATTTGTGAATGGAGGGTATGGTGTATTGTGGCTACCACATTCATATATACGCCAAATAATTACAACTGACCAAATTCAACTAATAATATGCAGATAGAAGGAACAACAGACATATCCGGTTAGCAATCTACTTTCTAATTATCATGTATAAATGGTTGAACACCAAGTTCCAGAAGTTTATGTGCATATGCCTTTAGTTCATCCCAAGAAGGAACATCAGTAAACTAATAAGTCAGTAAGATCAGACACAATATATCAACACTAGAAGTTAAGCAAGCAGCTGCTTTATGTATTAGTGCCAATGTTTCACTTCCACTATCAGAGATAATTTGGAGTAAACAAAATGCACAGGTCGATTTCTCGTATTTTTCAGTAACACTACCATTAGGTTGCGGTGATGAGCAACATAATACACACACATTTGGCAACTAATTAAATTCAGTTCAGTAGGCGAAATAACAGTAACACACACATTTGGCAACTAATTAAATTCAGTTCAGTAGGCGAAATAACAGTAACACACACACATTTGGCAACTAATTCAGTTCAGTAGGCGAAATAACAGTAACACACACATTTGGCAACAAATTTAAAGTACTAATTCAACTCATTTCAGCAGGCGACATAGCAGTAACAGTGTAACACCACGCATTGTTCGAACGCAGCAAGCTGAAGCACGTCTGAAGAAATGAACATCAGATTACCTCTTCGATCTAGATCATGGAAAGAACAGCTTCTTCAAGATAAGTAGAACGTCACAAAGGAACTTGTAGACCTCGGCTGCATCCTTCGATGTCGTGACCATCAAGGCTGCCCTTGGATCACCCTTCGCGGACAAGAAGCACAGCCCGAGACACAGCACTACGGTGACCAACTTGAAGAAGGAGGTGCATCGTGGGTATGCTTCCATCAACTCATCCACTGTTCTTGGTTCCTTGTGCCCATTCCTGTCAGACTCCGACGGAGCACCATTGCTCTCCCCCTGAGCATACACGCGCCGGCCTTGGGGAGGCACGCCAGCATAGGGGTTGGCAAAGCCACCGGATCGGCCGCGTCGTCCCACCGCAGCCGCCGCCATCAGCCAGCGGGGTTCACCTCCGAGTCCCACGGCCGCTGCTGAACGGCGGGAAGAGTGAGTGCGACGAGCTCCTGCACGAGATCGTTCACAAGGGACACACGTAGATGATTACAAAGCATCTTACGGCGGCGTGTATGATTGGAACGAGAGGATCGACTCGAGTTCTGGACGCACCTCGGACCGGGAGCAGGGACACCGGGCGGCCGCAGCCAAGGTCCTCGTGGCGTGGTCTCGCCGGGGCCATGGGAGAGGGACGGGTCACGGGTACTGCCACCAGGTGCGAATCGATCGTCAGAGCCGAATCAAACTCCGTCACGACGCGGCCGAGCTCCAGCCGTGGCGGCCGACGAGGCTCCGCTGCAAGTAAGCCCACGGAGTTGTCTAAGCATATCCCAAGCAAGGTACATTCCAAGGTCACTACAGAGTTTCATGATCGGTTCTCACCTCCGTACGCCGCGTAGAGGGTCGACGACGCCGTGGCGAAGGAGGAGTGGCCGCCGCGGGGGCCCGCTGCGGGCATGGGGATGGCCCGGCGGGGTCGTCGCACGCGTCCGGCCGCAGCCTGGGGGTCGAGGCCGAAGGGACGCGCCGCGGCTGCGCCCCGCGCGCCGGTTGCGAATCCGGCTGCGGCAGCCTCCATCCTCGGCGGGGGCGGAGAGCACGCGGGCGCGCGGCGCAGGACAAGCGTGTGACAGAGAGGGGAGAGCTTTCGTGGGGAAGAGTCTCACCGAGTCGCCGTCGGGGTGGGGAAGAGTCTCACCGAGTCGCCGTCGGGGTGGGAAGAGTCTCACCGGTTCAGGAAGCTGGCGCTCACAGCCGCGCCTGCTGGGCCGGCCCACGACACGCCTTCTATACCACAAAAGAAATCCCCTAAAAAGTGTTGCTCCTAACCACTAGTGCAACCAATCGATCATGGGTATTTTCAGCGCGCATGAATTAAGAATAATTAAAGTCGCGCTATTTATTGCGCACAGATTTTGCGTTAAATTTTAAAAAAAGTTCAGCGACTTTGAAAAATGTTCATCAAATTTGAAAAAAAGTTCATCAAAGTCGGAGAAACTTCATCAAATTTTAAAAAAGTTCGTCGAAATCTAAAAAAGGTTCATCAAAATCTAGAAAAAGTTCATTGAAATTGGAAAAAGTTCATGGAATTTAAAAAAAATGTATTTTTCGTTTTTTGTTCGTGATTTCAAAATGTGTTCATAGTTTTTCAAATTTGTTCACTTTTCCATATTTTGTTCACTATTTTAAATTGTTCAGTGTACATAAAAAATGTTCAATGGGTATTTAAATGGTTTTTCAGCGCATATCACAAAATTGTTCAATGTGTAGTTAAAAATTGTTCAGATTATATTACAAAAATGTTCAATGTATAAAAGTTGTTCATCTTATATCAAAACAATGTATAAATATGTTTTAAATTATTTCAATGTATATCACAAAAATGTTCGCTGTGTAGTTAAAAATTGTTCATCGTACACCAAAAAAATGTTTAGTGTATATTTGAAAATCGCTCATCGTATATAATTTTGTTCAGGTTCTCAATAATTGTTCACGTATTAAAAAATCATGGAATTTGAAATTTTTCATCGAATTTTAAAAAAAGTTCATCGATTTGATAAAGGTTCATCAAATTTGAATAAAAAATTGCACATTTACGAAAAAAAGAAAAAGGAATAAAGAAAAGAGAAATGAAAAAAGAGCAGGAAAAAGGAGGAAAAAATCTCGTGATCTAGAGAAACAATAAAAGAGGGAAAAGAGGTTTGCAAACAGCAAGTGGTAACTGCGCTGATGTCTAAACTAAACATCCCAAGTTCGAACCACCGCACTCACGCTTTTTTGATTGATGCAGTTTTAACAGAAAAAGAAGAAATGGGCCGGCCCAGCCTGGCGCGGGGGGTATGCGCCCGTTTGCATGCAGCGAAGAAACGGGCGCAACGGGCGCCGTTTAGGATTTACCGTCGGGGTGGGCTATTTACACTTCTCTGTTGCGGGCTTGCGGGCCGTGGGGCGTCGGACGTGCACCTCCATTGGCCCATGTGGGCACCTTCTTCTTCTTTTTTTGATTGAAGTAACCACATTCCACTGAACATGAAGATTATTGGCTCAAAAAAAACTAAGCATGAAGATTACAAGGTACAAGGACATGGAAACTATACAAGACATCCAGAGAAATTGATGTCAAGAAGTTACGCACAAAGGAGCCTGTAAAAGAAAAACACATAGTTTGAACATCAGATCCCCTTATACCTTGTTGGACTGCCACCCGTCCATCACCACCGTCGTCGTAGCACCGCTGGAGGCAGAGCGAATCACCCTTCAAAGCCAGATCAAGAGGAGCACATCACAGACTATGCTGTCCTTTGAGCCGATTAAACGATCCGTCACAAGCAACAAGATCAAGTCGTTGTGGCACGTTGGCCGAGGATCTTCCCCATGTCCACCTGATCCCGGCACCGCCGTCTTCACCCGATGTGGTCGAGGAAGAAGAGCGATGCCTCCAACATGCATCTGCTCAGCCAACTCCAAGCCATCAAATTCATCTGCAGAGGTCGACCACGGCACCATCGAGAATGTCAGGCGCCAACCACCAGAACCTAAGTTTGCTGAAACCGTAGACCGACGAGATGATCGAGTCGACTGCTCCCCAGCGTCACCGATTGGAGACCCACAAAGTTGGAGAAAGAACAACGGCTCCACTGAAACAACGCCTCCAGGAAACACTAATCCTTCCCTAACTACACACCGGATTCGAAACGCCGGGGTCCCCTCCCCCTCTCGTAGTCGGAGTGGCAGGCGGAGGAGGCAGGGACCCGCAGCCTCACCTCCGGAGGGAGGGGCAAAGCTTTTCGCCTCTCAGATTGCCACAAGAATAGTTGGGAGCGAAGCCAGTGTGTACCCTTTAGGTGAACAGATAGCAGCACCTAAAAAAAGGCGAACGGATAGCTAAATCCAAATGCCCCTAAAAATAGCTAACTTCAAATTTACCCCCAAAATTAATAGCTAAATCAAAATTTGAAACCTCCCCTCAATTGTTTTCGTCTCTCTTGCTGCCTAACCTAGCAGTGTTTGATTTCGCACAATAGTCAAACTAGTTTTGCATTTTTCTTCCATTTGGTCTTGCCGCATGATTCCAATCAAGTATAATATGACAACCGTTGACTACGCTCTATCAAGTACTACAAAGTCCCAAGTGTCACTTTGTATTGGTCTTAAAATATACTGCTAAGTATTAATTAGGCAAATTTTCTCTTCTACCCACCCCAAACACTACATCTAACTGTAATCCTACTATTTCCACTCTAGGGGTTGATAAAACTGAGGGCATCTCCAACGCCTATTACGTCCTTATAAGTCTGCATGGACAGCACAGACACTTTTAGGCCTCTAACATGATGTTTATTTTGGGTCGGACATGTCTGGACGCATGAAATCCCCTACACTAGCCCCAAACCGAGGGATTGTCTAAGAGAGTCTAGACGTCCGCTACGGCGGCCTCTGGCACTCCGGATCCACCCAAAAAACACAGTTGGAATCAACATTTTTTGACAATCCGCCCCTCACCTTTCACTTTGTCCATGTTTCCGGACCCGAGCGCCATCGTCACCCCCTCCCCCCTCCTTCGCCCCCGGCGGATGTTGTCAAACCTCTGTGGACCTCCGCGGCTCTACCCTGCCACCAAGCCTGACATCGCCGCCACATCCCTCCGGATCCGACCTCCACCCCTGCCAACACCGTCCATGGCGGACAACACATATGGCGAGTGTTTGGTCAAATGGCATAGTGCATTTTTTATGTTTTTGTTTTCTTTGAAGCAAGCACAATGGATTTGAACAAGCACGAGCAAGGGCATTCTCGACGGTCTTGCTTAAGATTCCCGTGAAAATGAACTTGCTCAACACATCGTCAGTGGGCGTGTTGAGGTGTGTCTCTGGCGGATCTGTCCTTTATGGATTTGCTCGGATCTGGTCGTAGTTCATTTGCGTTCGTGTGTCTTGAGGTTGGATCCTTCCGATCTACGCTATTCTTCATCGGCGTTGGTTGTTGTTCTACTGCGCTGGTCCTATGTGGTTTTAGCACGACGACTTCCTGACTGTCTACTACAACAAGTTTTGTCCAGCTCCGACGTGGGAGAGGCGATAACGGTGGGGCGCCTTCTGCTCGCTTCAGTGCTTGTAGTCGTCGCTAGCTGGTCTACGGATCTCGATGTAATTTTTATTATTTCTAGTGTTCGTTGTACTGCTATGATTGAAAATGAATAGATCAGAAGTTTTCTCGCAAAAGAGGAAAAAAAAAAAACCTCCCCCGATGCAGCACCTACCAAGTGGTCGCTCGCCCTCAGCCTCAAAGGTCGGCCTTCTTCATGATTCGTTTATTTTTCTCTTTTCATTGTTGTGACATGATGAAGACTTGCAAAACACATACTTGATTTTCTGAAATGAAGACTTTTGGTGTTGATGGCCATGCCGTTTTCTTCCCTTTCTCATATACGTGGGAGCTAGCCAAGAGCACATCTTTTTTTTTTTTACAAATTACTCATTCAATTTACCTCAGTGTGTGTATTTTTTTACCAATATATTTAACACAGTACAGTTTCCGTGGATTTGAGATTAGCTAGCTATTATGACCATCAGACATGCATCTGAGTTTTCTATGGCACAGTTATATATTCTCCACATTGCATTTTATTTAAAAATCCTACGGCAACACGCGAGGTATCTTTAGTATATGTAATATTTCACATTGCCAAGAATCATACTATAGCAAAGCAGTAGATCCCTGCTAGAGATTACATCTTCTATGCTGTATTTGAAAACTGGTCAAGGGAGAAACAATCTCTCCATCAGGAAGGGCCCTTATTAGATGAATTAACAAGCACATAGCCATCCTCTCTCCATATCATGTTTACCCGTCGAACATCATGCTGGTTGAAAATTTCAAAGACTCTAAATCAAGAGTGCCTTATTTTGATTTATGAGATCAAGAACGCCAAGGGCACCGGTTGCTTTTGGCAGACATACACTCTCCCATTAAGCAGCATGACAACTAGTAGATCTTTGTAACTACTATGGTAAATAGGATATCATCCGGCTGTTACAGACTTTAAAAGAATGCTGACACATTTATGTAATGCTAGTTGACTTGCCCATGGTTGTGTACAGTTTTGTGGCATCCTTCATGCACAAATAGCTAGATAGTCTACTACTCCCTCCGTCCCATAATATAAGAACCTTTTTAACACTACACTAGTGTTAAAAACATTCTTATATTATGGGACAGAGGGAGTAGTTGATACAATTTCAATCTTGAAGAGCATTTGCGATGTGTCAGCATTCTTTTATTGCTCTGATTCCTAAATCAGCTAGGGACAATAGGCCAATACAAACCAAACTGTTGGCTAACAAGTTGCAGAAGGGTAATTGTATTTATTCTGACGAAGAATCAATATGGTTTTGTCAACAGCACAAATGTCGAGTCTCGCATGAACTTTTGAGTACCTTCACATCTTTCATAAATCTGAAAATGAAGTTGTCGTTTTTCAATATTGATTAAAAGGCATTTGACATGGTGGACTATAGTGCAATTCTCTTTATGCTCAAACTCTTGAATTTGAAGAGAAATTTATCAAATGAACCCAATGCATCTTGCGTAGTGCCTCCAACTTTGTCATCTTAAATGGAGCTCATGAGAAGAAAATCATATGCAATTTTAGCTGCTGAATTCCAAATTGTCAAGGCACAATGGAAATCTAAGCTTGCCCATTGAGCAACCATTTGGACTTGGATATACAGTTGTCCAATATGTAGATGATCATTATTTCTGCTGATCTTGTACAACTGAACAATCTCAATTTTTCCTCCATTTGGTCTAAGGGTCAACTACAAATAAGTCCTCCCTTGTTCCCAAAAGTTTGCTTGTAAAAAGGAAGGAATGCTATTCACATAACTTGACCTTCCAATGGGCACCACGAGGCCTAGAATTGAGAACTTTG
Organism: Triticum dicoccoides; assembly: GCF_002162155.2. Taxonomy (NCBI): domain Eukaryota; kingdom Viridiplantae; phylum Streptophyta; class Magnoliopsida; order Poales; family Poaceae; genus Triticum; species Triticum dicoccoides. The sequence goes on along the minus strand of NC_041389.1, from coordinate 471,926,838 downwards.
TAACTACTATGGTATATAGGATCTCATCCGGCTGTTCCCATTTTATCATGTGTGCCATTAAAGTTCTTCAAGATTGAAATTTATGAGAACTTTATAACTACTATGGAATATGGGGTCTCATCAGGCTGTTACAGACTTTAAAAGAATGCTAACACATTGCAAATGCTATTCAAGATTGAAATTGTATCAACTAGTAGACTATCTCGCTATTTGTGCATGAAGAATGCCGCAAAACTGTACACAACCATGGGCAAGTAAACTAGCATTACATAAATGTTATTACACATTATACTAAAAATTCTTATATAAAAATCTCACATAAACAGATCCACACAATCTCAGGGGTCTACATTTTATTTCCTACGGAAGCAATCATCATATGGAGATGTATAGCTCGGATAAAACATTATTCTGAACAATTCTTGAGCTCCGCCCTTCATTCTCAATAAATTAACTGTGAGAATCAGATAATGCTTTGCATATTTCTTCATGCGTGCCACATCAAAGATGAATGTCGAAAGATAAAGAAAGAAAACAGGCATCCTGTATCAACAAATAAAATGGTTGATGACAAACTAAATCGAATGTCAGTGAGAAGAATAGTAACAACAGCATATAAACAAAAAAATATAACAATTTCTCTCAAACAGAAGAAAAACAAGTCTACCAGCATAACAACATAACCAAAGCTCAGAAAAAGGACTACATAGTTTCATCTAAAAAATTAACACATCTAGATCCATTGTGCTAGGTGAGAGAGCTAAGCATAACATCAAGTTCCTAATGTTGGAAAGTTTACATACCTAACTACTGAAATAGTAATAAAACATTTATTTCATTTTGGTTGTAGTGTCAACTTCAAAATTACCATAGATAATTCACAGTTACAGGAATATCGAACAACTAATAAGAGAAAAGGAGAATACTAACTTGACAATATCCAAGAGTTCATAGTTCTTCCTGAAGTCCTTAGTAGCCATAATAACCACAATACCTGAACGAAATTTGAAGTTGGTCAAATGTTTAATCAAGACAAAGTTTTACACTTCAGATTTACTAGGAAACATGCCCATGCATTGCAACGGGAGAAAATTATATCACTCGCTCCTAGTCCAATAAGCATGGCTCAAGATCCCCTACAGAACCCTACAAGTCCAGGCCCCCTCTATTTCAACATGGTGCCCTATCTGTGTCACAACTTATCCTCCTCCCCTCTCTCGCCAACAATGATCGTGGTGTACACTTATCACAGTGTGTCCGAACATGTACCCACATGACTCCGTAGGGTACGGTCATTGCCTAGCTTTTATAATATCAATGAGTACTTGTGTATGATATAACGATGCAGTACCTAGCTATATCTTCTTGGCATCCAAAATCTTCGCGAGAGACTCCTCCATGTGCACCTTGGAGGATGACTATAGCCTCTATCCCGACTATTTTCCTCTGGTGACATGGGGCACGTGTTTTCCATGACCCTTTGCCTGGACCATGCGGCACAGCTGCCTGATGCGCGGTGGTTTTTTCATCTCAGCAGCGGCCGAATAGCTCCCAACGTGACTGCTACCCCTCCGACGCATCTCTTGGTTGCGCGGATGCCTAATACGCAGTCTTGATGGCGACACTACCCATAGATGTAAGGTACCAAATAAATCATGTTTATAACCACATGACATCAGCAATTGCTGCTTTCTATCGGGATGCATTTTTTTCTGAAATTGCAATCATATTGGGTTCGGGAGAAAACAGGCGTCCCACTCTAAAGTAAAATTCAGCACACCCAGTTGCATGTGTTGGCGCAGACTCCAATCACACATCGCAAGTCACTCCGATGACAAGAACTTTCCGTTGAGGAAGACGATACACACGCTGGCTCAGGTACAATGGCTTGCGGATTGCTTTTCGGTGAGATGCGCAAATACAGAGGCTACGCTTGATCGATTCTGCTTGCACATACACAAGTCTACACGCAGATATATATAGCACACAACCGTTTTTTCCAGGAATATAATACATAACCTAGCCTAGTACTAAACCAAGACAGTGATTGCATGGCCCCAACGACATCACATACCGTAATTCTTTTCAACATGTACGTCCTTTTTGTTTGATCAGAAAGCTCGTTTCCAACAACAACAAAAGTGCACCGGAAGTCAGGATGGCTAGGCTTGTCAGGAACGATGGCTTGGCTTGTCCGAGCTCGATCCTAGGCTGACTGGTCCGATCCTAGGCTGGCTGGGCTTTTGTTTTTTCGAACCATGAGGCTGGCTGGACTTGGGATCGATCGCTAGGCTGGATTATCCGATCGATCCGTAGGCTGGCCAGGGTCTGGGCCTGGTGGTATTGGTCCGATCGACCAAATCAGCTCAGATCTATCGCTGCCACCGTGGGCGGGGCTTGACGAAAGAAAAGGTGGAACAGGGCTCCGTGTTTAGATAGGAGACTTTCTAAAGATAATGTCAAAGTTGTACAGATAATCTGACTACGGGATAAGCGATCTATGCTATATTTTTTCATTGATGTTACCACGAGATGTAAAACTCAACCAATCAGGACCAGCCCTCGAACACGGATGGGTAGGCCTGTGGGCACTATAGAATGCTCTCACCAGCTACCCGAGCACACTTACCATGAGAATTAAATCAACCTTTATCACTACCTTCTAAAGACAGTGTCAAAGCAGTATGCTTACCAAATTTCAAGCGAGTCAGCAAATCATTGCATTTGCCCTGCCGGCACACCTCCGAGGACACAACGCTCAGTTTATAGAATGCATAGGCAAGGGCAGCATCAACAAAGATGGAAGGAGCAGCCTTCCACAGCTGGTAGCACCCGACGCAGCCAAGAAAAGCACCTACAGAAGTGCAAGCAGCAGTAGAATCAGTAAAATGCAGTGTCAATCAGTGGATCCATATGGCTCTTTCCATTGCTTTCTTTCCAGATACAAATGGGGGATTGTTGTTAGGTGCTACTACCATATAGTAAAACATACCAAACAGCATGCCGACTTGATAATCCTCGAGGTCAAAGACAGTGCGAAGGGATCGGATATCCGAGATGTTGCGCGCCAGGGGCCTGAACATGTCGCACACCATGGCCTTCAGCGCCCCCAGCGCCCCAGTTCGATCTGAATGCTGGTCACCCTCCAGAGGAGGGGAATCAGGCGAGCAGCGCTACAGCGAAATCAGTTTAGAATTCGAGTATGGATTTAGATCTAGAAAGAACAGATAACAGCTGCGCGGCACCTTGGATCAGTAAGACGCTTACCAACGCCCATGGAGCTTCGGAGTATTGTGAGGACGGGATTCTCAGGAGGAGGCTGAGCCCTCGTGTCCCCCTGGTCGTGGCTGAGGGTCGCGCAGAGCCGACGCCGCAGCATCTGCTCCTCCGCGGCGTCAGGTAGGCGCCGCCGCCGCCGCCGCCGCCGGCCGCGCACCTAAGGGCCATTACGGCGCATGTGTTTTTTTTTAGCGTATGTGCCTGTACGCTCGCTGGTTGATGGCTTTTTGGTTCCAACATGGTCAGTCCAAACGGCCCGGCACCAACATGGACTGTTATTTGGGCTTTAGCCAGGGGAAGCCTGGTACTCCGAGTTCCATTGTCATCCTCCCACACAAAAATAATAATCTTGCTAAAAAAACACAAAAATAATAATCAGAAATGATACTTCCTCTGTCCCAAAATATAGTGCATATTATATTTTTTAAGTCAAAACTTGTGAACATCTAGGATACCAAATCAATAACATTAGACTCGTCATGATATATATCTTCATATCATGTCAAAAAAATATCTTCATATGGTATACTTGGTATTGTAGATCTAGGGTACCAAATCAATAGCATTAGACTTGTCATGAAATATATCTTCATATGGTATACTTAGTATTATAGACATAGATAATTTTCTCAATAAACTTGATCAAAGTTTATGAAGATTGACTTTTGCAAAAATTAATGCACACTATATTATGGGATGGAGGGAGTACCTAGTTTTTTTTAGGGTTTTGGCGAGTGGCAGCAATCTCACTGTCGGGAGTATTTTCTAGACGACCGACTCCACCCCAACCCATCCCTGCATCCTTCTCGAGGGGCTTCGGGGGACCGTCTAGCAGCAAAAGTACGGACGTTGTCAATTCCTCATAAAAGGGTGGAGGTGAAGCTTTCGTAATCAATCTTTAGGATGTGTTGAGAAAGTTGAAACTCAAGGAAAAAGAACTTGACAATGTCTTCCTCCTAAAGGCGGACATGGATTAACTAATAGGATACTAGGATCTGAGGTGGATGGCAGTGGATAAGCTCAACATAAACAAGACTTTCAGCACAACCACGTTCCCCAATACCAAGTGCTACACATGGAACTTGGCGAGGGTGTTCTTTCAGCGGTCGATGGGGATAACCTCTTCATCATTAAGTTGGACTGCCTCGGCCCTTCAAAAAAAAGTTGGACAACCTCAGGGATTGGAGGCAAGTTAGGGAGGAGGGGCCCTAGATCTTTCGCAAGTATGAAGTTATGATAGATCAATACAATGGCTTGATCAAGCCCATAGAAAACATGTTTGAGAAGTTGCAAGTGTGGGCACCTATTCCGGACATACCTCCACTCTTCTGCAAGGACACGTGATCGAGAAATTGGTTCCACGAATCATCATTTATGTCTCTATTGAGATGAGGCTGTCGGGTAGGGACTTTGTCAGGTTCAGAGTGATTCATAATGTTTGTGACTCGCTGACGAGGTGTACTGTTCTGAACCGGGAGGAGGGAACTAAGAAGGTTCTTAACTACTACTCCCTCCGTCCCATAATGTAAGACGTTCCAAAAAAACGTCTTACATTATGGGACGGAGGGAGTACATGAAAATATTCCTAAGTTCTTCGAAGTGTGGCATCATAGGCCATGGTCATCTCGAGTGTAGGTAAGGGGCCCATAATATTGAAGATTGGAATTATGTGGAATGGATGGCTGCCATCTACTCTGATTGGCGCCGCCACACATGGGAAGCCCGAGTCAGAGAATACCAACTGATGCGGCTATCATCGCAAATGAGGGGGCGTGGGACGAGAGGAGATAGAGGTCACACCACTAAGTGCAAAGAGTGGGTTTGACCAAGAAGTTGTTTTGGTGAATACGGCGGAAAGAGGACATCGAGAGTCGTAGGGCTTCTCTAGTCCCATAGCTAACGCTTCGGCGGTGACAAACATAACAAATGGTTCTGAGCTAGCGTTGTCAGCAAGAGAAGAGTAGAATGCATTTGCAAGTGATTAATAAGATGGATAGGGTTGGAACCTGTAAAGCCCTGGCCACAACCACCGGTTTTCGGCCGTTATGCCTGGCAGGATCTAGACTGGCCCCACACACCAACACTAGTCTTTCTGTTCACTTTTGTCCTCATTTGTGTGCACCCGAGATCAACTTCCCAGTCATTTCGCCATCTTAAAATTTCTCTAAGCCAATAACGCTTAAATTTGAGTTTCCTTGTGGATGTGCTTCTAAAAAAGTAGAAATTTCTTGTTGATATGAGTAGTCTATAATTCCAATTAAATCGTCACAACACCCCATCCTCTACTCCTACCTACGTGAAGCAGAAGTTAACAAAGAAATTAAGCAAAGGGGCCAAACTCAAAAACTGCAGATCAAGCAGACTCAAGGAGCGCCCCCAAAAAATGAGTGCCTTTTCTTGGAACTGTCGTGGACTTGGCAGCGGCGAGATAGTGAGAGAGCTTCATGAATTTGTGAGGCAATATGCCCCTACTGCTCTTTATGTAGTCGTGACTCGAATACATAAAGTCCAGGTTGAAAAACTAGCGGCTACGCTAGCTTATGACAAGTGTTTTACCGTTAGCAGCTCAGGTTGAAGTGGTGAACTCATCATTTTCTGGAATAAAATTTTACATGTTGAGATCTTATCATATTCGTAACATCACATTGATGTTTTTATACGGGAGCACTTGGAGGTTGATGCGCATGTATGGGGAGACACAAATTCCGTAGAGTTATAAAATTTGGTACATGTTAAGTTTATCTGAGCTTTGTTTGATCTACCCTGGCTGTTATTAGGGGTCTTTAACAAAGTTTTGCAGCGACATGAGCACTCAGGGATGGTGCTGAGGAGCCAGACACGGATGGCGGGCTTCCAGGGGGTGGTTGATGCTTGCGGTCTGTCGGGCTTGGGGTTTCAAGGAAAAAAATTGGACATATGAGAAGCCTGTCGCGGATGGGGCGCATTGCAGACTATGCCTAAATCATGCACTAACATCGCATGACTGCTGTGCAAAGTAAGAAGAAGAGGTCCAGAAAAAATCTTCACATATGAGGTCATGTGGGAAGCCCACCGACCATTTCTCTGCCATCTTAGCCAATGCATGGCAAGGGCGAGGATAAGAAGCGATCATGCATCACTTACATGAGAAGCTACATGCGATATCAGGCACCCTACAATACTAGTAGAAAAGGGGCCAATGGTCCAGGCTGGTCCAGCTCATTAGTCCCGGTTTAATCCAGAACCGGGACCAATGGGGGCATTGGATCCGGTTCGTGAGCCCCAGGGGCCGGCCGGGCCACGTGGGCCATTGGTCCCGGTTCGTCTGGACCTATTGGTCCCGGTTGGTGGGACGAACCGGGACCAATGGCCCTCGCTCCTGGCCCACCACCACTGGTCCCGGTTGGTGGCCTGAACCGGGACCAAAGGACGACCATTAGTCCCGGTCCATTCCACCAACCGGGACTAGAGGGTTGGTCCTCGTTGCGGCCAAAGTTTAGTCCCACCTCGCCAACCGGAGGGGAATCAGACCGGTTTATAAGCCCCTCCTTCTCTGCCTTATTGAGCTCCTCTGAAAATGAAAATAGATGCCCTTATATAAGGAATTTAGGCTAAATTCATACGAATTTCTCTTGAAATTTGTTATGAATTTAATTTGAATTTCCTCTATAAGCGCATCTATGCTCATTTCTGAGTAGCTTTTTATATAGTTTTTTTCTTTTCTGCTATATTTATTTTTTCTTTTTATTTCTGAGTTGTAATAAGTCATTAAAAATAAGCATCTATGCTCATTTTTTTAGTAAAGTTAATCATAACTATTTTTTCTTCTATTTATTTTTGAATTGTAATAAGTCACTAAAAATAAGCATCTATGCTCATATTTTAGTAAAGTTAATCACAAATATTTTTTCTTCTTTTTATTTCTGAGTTGTAATAAGTCATTAAAAATAAGCATCTATGCTCCTTTTTTTAGTACAGTTAATCACAACTATTTTTTGCTTCAATTCATTTCTGAGTATCTTTTTATATAG
>NC_041389.1:471918452-471919421 GCF_002162155.2 Triticum dicoccoides | reverse complement strand
TAGTTTTTTTTCTTTTCAGCTATATTTATTTTTTTCTTTTTATTTCTCAATTGTAATAAGTCATTAAAAATAAGCATCTATGCTCATTTTTTAGTAAAGTTAATCATAACTATTTTTTCTTCTATTTATTTTTGAATTGTAATAAGTCATTAAAAATAAGCATCTATGCTCATATTTTAGTAAAGTTAATCACAACTATTTTCTTTTCTTTTTATTTCTGAGTTGTAATAAGTCATTAAAAATAAGCATCTATGCTTCTTTTTTAGTACAGTTAATCACAACTATTTTTGCTTCAATTCATTTCTGAGTAGTTTTCTATATAGTTTTTTTCTTTTCAGCTATATTTATTTTTTTCTTTTTATTTCTCAGTTGTAATAAGTCATTAAAAATAAAAAAAGGCGCAATGCTTGTTAATTTGCTTCAAGCCTTTCGGAATAGTGTCAACTGCACTGCACATAGCTCTGTGCAGTCTACCGTATTCCTCAAGGCTTGAAGCTAACCAACGTGCAGGAGCATTGGGCCTCTTCATCATCGTCTCTCCACTCAGGGCTTATAAACAGCTGCGAGTGCCTCTCGCTTGGCGAGTGGGACTAAAAAAACAACTGCAGGAAGCATTAACAAAAAACAGCTGCAGAAAATAAAAAAGTAGTTAGACAGGTCCATTGGTACCGGTTGGTGGCATCAACCGGTACCAATGCCGCTCTTTGGTCCCGGTTGGTGGAATCAACCGGGACGAATGCCGCTCTTTAGTCCCGGTTGGAGCCACCAACCGGGACCAAAGGTCTTCGTTTCCCGCCCTTTGGGCTGCTGAAAAGAGGCCTTTGGTCCCGATTGGTGGCACCAACCGGGACTAAAGAGGGCATTGGTCCCGGTTGGTGCCACGAACCGGGACCAAAGCTTTTGCTATATATACAGCACTTAGCGCGACTTCGATCTCTCCTGCTCCACTCCCGTCGCCGCACGTCTCTG
>NC_041389.1:471915065-471918029 GCF_002162155.2 Triticum dicoccoides | reverse complement strand
AATTTGTTTATATTATGTTAGATTTTTTTGTTATATTAATTAGATTTTTTTGTTAGATTAGATGTGTAGTAATTTTGATATGTAGTTCATAGATTTTTTTTGTTAGATTAGATTTTTTTTGTTAGATTAGATGTGTAGTAATTAATTTTGTTCATAGAATTTTAATGATTTTTTTGTTCATAATATTTAGAAAAAGGAAAAAAATAAGAAGTAGTTTATATATAGTTGAACTAGCTAGTTGATTTAATAAACTAATTTATTTTACTATATATAGAAGTAGTTTGTTTTTAGTAAGTACTACTTATTTATTTATAGTAAGTGCTTAGTAGTTGAATTAGATAGTTGATTTAATTAATAAAACTACTTTTATTTAACTATATATAGAAGTAGTTGCCGCATCGACGTCGGCGATGCCTATCCCGCATCCTCGTCGTCGTCGACTCGGCGGTGGAGGCCTGCTTGATCAGGGCCATGTTCGGGACTGGGTTCCGCCGGGCTGGTATTGGGAGCACTACTGGAAACTGGGAATTTGCCATCAGCCAGCTCTTTGCCATCTGCCAGCTGATAGCAAAGAACGTCTTTGACATCTGCTTATAAAAAACAGATGGCAAAAAACTAACAGACGGCAAATAACATGGTTGCCATCAGTCAATTCTTTGCCATCTGCTAGTGGATGGCAAATAATCTTTGCCATCTTCCAGCAGATGGCAAAGAGGTTGGCAAATCCTGTGGCCGTCAAGAGTGTAACGGCGTACTAGTCCCACCTCTTTGCCATCTGCCAGCAGACGGCAAAGATTCTTTGCCATCTGCCAGCAGACGGCAAAGATTCTTTGCCATCTGCTGGCAGATGGCAAAGAGATGGGTTATTTTTTCTAGATAAAAAAAACTGTGGGGTTATTTTTGTTCTCATTGGTTGAAATGTTTGTGTCATGGATTGATGACATGGCAACCCTAGGGTCCCACATCCATACGTATTCAATTGACACACCCCCTCAGCTAGCACACACACATCTTATCCATTCTCCACCCCGACTCACACACAGCAACCCTAGCGAGCGGCGGCTGGAGGCGTGGGCGACGCGGCGGGGCCCAAGGCGGCGGGAGGCGGGCGCCGCGGCTCACGGTTGTTCGCTCGCTCGCGCCGCTGGGCGCGACGCAGCGGGGCCCAAGGCGGCGGGAGGCGGGCGCCGCGGCCCGCGGCGACTGGAGCTGCGCGGCACGGCAGTGGCCCGCGACGGAGGGGAGCAGGCTCCCGGCTGTTGGCTCGCGCTGCTGGATCAATCTATTCAGGTAATCCAATACTTTCAGTGCAACAATGTGGTGAAACAGAAATAGATTTGCACAAAGAATTTCACAGCTCATGTGGATGTAGCACTAAATTTCTTTATGCGCCGAGCTTGAACAGAACTCCCTGGTTGAAGATGTGCGCTTAGCTTATTATTTTCTTGGAACAATGATTTATAATGATTCACTTGATTTTGGTTTGAAGCAAACATATAGATAGATTTAACAAGGTAATAGCAAGCCCGTGTGACATTATATGCAATCTCTGTTTGTAGATGCTCTATATTATGACATTTATCTAATTAAAATTTACTGAAATAAAAACGGCTACGGTGTAACTTATAGATCATTTTTTTGTAGGTTAAATCTAGGAAATCGTATGTCGTCAAAACTCTAACAAGCCATCAGATTGTTATGACAGTATCCTTACTGCAATGAAAAATCACTTCAAAAGATTCATATTCTCATTCTGATGACCAATACAAACAAAGTATATCGCAATTTCTGTGTGTTGGAAGGAGAAACTCACACACAAGAAAAGCTATGGTATTTCATGTTAAGCTTGCATGTACAGACCTGCAATGATTGAGTTAGTTCAAATTATTGTGTGCTATATTACTAACCTGCTCTTTGTAGTTTGTATTTATGGACATATATCATGCTGTTTTATGGTCATTTTAATAATGTTTCCCTTTTCAAATATTTGTTATGATGATGTATAATTAGGTTAGCTTGAAAAAGGGAGGATGATGCTATTAGCTATTCTTGAGCTAGGAGCTCCTAATTAAGTGTCCTTTTAGTTTCCGTATTACGGCTTTGTTGTACTAATAGAACAGTAGGTTGGCACTTCTTCTGTCATGTTATTTTTTTACCCATTGCCCTTTTCTAATAGTGTGGTACTATTCTGTTACAAAGTAAATTCTTTTCCGAGATCACACTTTCATATTTGGTATCGAAAATAATTGTCTTTTGTGAAGATCCATCTCTGAATATTTTAGTTAATGAACAGCAGTCTTACTGCCTAATCTTAAACTAATTGTTTGAACTTTTCATAGAGATCAGAATTGTACATAGACAGCTGGTTATAAACTTATAATGAGTTGTCTTAGTACATCTTGAATAATTGATGACTGGATGTTTTGTACAAAACTCTGCTTCAGTAGGGTTTCGGATGGTGAATAAATTAATGAAGAACGTTTCCTATGCATGTGGAATCACCTGATAATTTTCTTAGGAACGTGGTTTTCCTATTCCACAGTGAAATCTGAGGCTGCCTTTAAACTACAACAAAGGAACTGGTGATGCTGCCATTGTGTGGCCTCTTACGATATATTTTTGGACCTGTTACTAGATGGCACACACATAATACTTATTCTTGCATTGTGGATTCAATCTGAATGTGTCACTGTCCTCCTCGACCATGCCTCGTCCACGCTCTCGCTCTCGCGACGGCCGCCGCCCCAACCCAGCAACCCACCAGCCCTCCCTGGCGGTCGCCGCTCCGGCGCCGCTGGCCACCCACCCAAGCGCTGCCCAGCACCATCCCCATGCTATCGCAGCGCCCACCCTGCTCTGGGCCTTCCCGTCCCCGGTGTCTGTTGGACGTTGCTGCCACGCCGCGCCGGATCTGGATCTGGATCGGCTGCTCGCCACCCCTCCTCCCCCGCCGCCAGGCAGGCC
>NC_041389.1:471863382-471914573 GCF_002162155.2 Triticum dicoccoides | reverse complement strand
CAATTACTCCACCAGCTGGGCGGACCGCGTGCGCGGCGCGAATGCGGGCGCGCTGGAAGCGCATTCAACGCGGACGGCCGCTGCGGAGCTCGAGGCGGAGGATGGCTGGGTCACCGTCGCGTCCCGTCGGCCGCGCCGGCCGGCTTTCTCTGCTGCTCCATTGAAGACGCGCCAGCCAGTCCCGGAGTGGATTAAAGGACTTTGTTTCCGCTGCCTCTCCCCTCACCACCGACAGACTGCGTGCTGCAACCCCATCACTTGCCGCCGCTGCTTCCAATCCGGCCACCGTGCGCGGCGCTGCTACAACAAGCCTGCTCCTCACCTCCGTCCAGGCGCCTCCGGCGTGCGTCCCAACCGTCCTCCCCAAGTGCGCACGACGCCTTCTGTGGCTGCAGGCCCCTCGTCACCTCCACCACCGGCTGCTCTCCGTCGTCCGCAAGGTCCACCCCGCGCCATGGCTTGGAATGGCGACCACTCATTGCGGCCGGCTGAGGTCTTCACGGTGATCCACGCGACGCCGGCCATGCACCAGGAGGCGGCGCTCCTCGGCTCCAACGCCGTGGTCGCCTGGCTCGACCGCGACCTCAAGGCCACCACGCAAGAAATCGCCGATGCCATCGTCCTCGAGCTGGGCATGCTGGCGGAGGACGTCTGCGTCGTCAAGCACTTCCCTGAGGCCTTCCTCGTCCGTTTCTTCCATCAGCACCACTGTGCGGACGCGGCCGAGCGTAGAGACCTGAAGTTCAGGGACACCAGGCTGCAGATGCGTCCTTGGCGCCTCGAGGCGCACTCGGAACACGTGGACCTCGTCCACCACGTCCGTCTCTGCCTGGACGGGCTGCCTCTCCAAGCGTGGGATGATTTCGCCGTCGCGCAGGCCATCGGTCCGGGCTGCTCCATCGACTACATCGAGACGGCGTCCAAGCTCAAGACGAATACTGAGGTCCTGGGGGTGTGGGCGTGGACGGCGTCGCCTGCAAATGTGCCGCGGGTGAACTGGGTGACCCTGCCGGCGCGCGCGGGAGGTCAGCCGATCGTCGGTCGTCGCGGTCTGGAGCGAAGGGTGATCATCCACCTTTCCATTCATGAAGATCCCACTCAGGGCCCAAGGATAGTGTCAAAGGGGTACACCTACCAGAAGGGGGTCATCGACGGTGAGCGGCAGGCACGCGATCCCCGCGAGCGCATCTCTCGCCCTGTCGAGCGCCATCGAAGAGACCACGACGACGACCCGGGTCATGGGCGGGATGACAGGGAGCGCCGTGGCCGTGACAACTCGCGGAGCAGGGAGGGCTGGGGTGACCGCATCCGGCGCAGCCTCTCCCGCCATCCAAGAGATGCGTCGCGCGACAACCGTCGTGAGGACGGCCGTGACGGCCGCCGCGATGGGGGAGGCCGTCGTCGCTCCGCCGAGCCTTCCATGCCAGACGGGGTTCTTTTGGGCTCCGGCTCTGCCAGCGTGGATGCAGTCCGAGCCCGCGAGTCTCTGCCTGTGCAAGCCCCGCCTCTGGCCGCCGGGCGTGGCCGCAGCCCGGCACGTCAGCTCTCGCCACGCTCCGCCCGCCGTCGCTCCCAGGATGCCCTCACGCCGCCAGCGTCCCCGCCTCTGTCACCAATAACTGTGCTCCCACCAGTGCCGCGCTCCAGGCGAAGCGACGACCGGCCGTCACCACTCTCGCAGGCACCACCGAGCCAGACTCTGCTTCGTCTCTGCTCGCCGGACACACTCCAAGCGCCGCTGCCATCGCCCACGAAGCCGCCGGGCTTCGAAGCTTCACCGACGCCTCCCCTACTCTCTACAGGGCCGCTGCAGCGCACGCCTGAGCCAGTGAGGCTGCGTAGGGGCGCCGTTGGTGCTGGTGGTGCTGTGGGCCTGCAGTGCCTCGCACCTCTTTTTGCCGAACGCCAAGAGGCCATCCTGGACTCCCCTGCTACAACCCCTGCTCGGGCACCAACTGCTCGCCGGAAGACGATGGCCGGGATCACTATCTCCAAGACCGGTGGCGGCTTCTCCATCGCCAAGTCGCGTTCTGCAGCACGCCCCAAGGCAGCTCCAGTTGCAAGGGCTGCGGAGATTCTCGTCTGCCGGAGCCTTGGCATTGTCAAGGACGGAGAAGACATCACGGCAGCCGCGCTGGAGGCCTTCGCGGAGCGCTTCAAAGAGCAACTGTCGCCTGAAGTGATTGTTGCGATGCGTGGGCTATTCAAGCTAGATGATGGCAATGCGATAGGAGTCGAGGAAGCTCTCATTGCGCATGGAGGGGTCGGCTCCCTCGACCTGGATTCGAACGACGGCGGCGCTGCGACTCTGCAGGCGACCACCTGAGCACCGGCCGTCTCTGCCCACCGGGGGTCCTCACTTTTAATTATGTCAGCACAACCTACTGAACTTTTAGGTGCTTGGATTATGTTCATGCTTAAGGCTGCTCCGTGTGTTTCGAGCATGCTTTCCATCGGCCTCAGGCCATGTATTTGCTCTGCCTCTTTGCTTCTGCAAGTTGGTTGGATGTATCTGAACATCAAGTGGCTCCATGCACTTTTATTTCTGCTGTTCCTCAAAGCTCCAGGGTGCGTCAGTTTCCATAATGTTTGAACAACCCATCAACTTTCTGAGCTGGAACGTTAGGGGCTTGAACTGCCCAAATCGACGCTCTACGGTGAACGCCACGATCGCCTCCTCGTCGTGCCATGTGGTGTGCCTACAAGAGACAAAACTCGGCAACATCGACCGATTCACCGCAGCTTCTCTGGGTGGCCAGAGGCTACGTAGTTTTGCGCAAAGACCGGCAAACGGCACTAGGGGAGGAATCTTGCTGCTCTGGGATGATCGTCTTGTTGAGGTTTCCTGCATCACGTACACAGCATACTGTCTTTCCGCCATGATCAGTGTGCGAGGGACCGGTTTACGCTTCAAGATCACATCCGTCTACGGCCCCACAGACCCCTCCTGTAAAGACGCTTTCTTCGCCGAGCTACTCAGCCAGAAGCCTACGACTGGGGTGGCATGGCTCGCCACTGGTGATTTCAACCAAATCTACCGGGCCAGAGACAAAAACAAAAGAAATGTCAACCGAAGCAGGATCAACCGTTTTAGAGCAACGCTACAAAGCTGTGAGCTCAAAGAAATACACCTCCAAAATCGGCGTTTCACTTGGAGCAATGAGAGGGAAAACCCAACTTTGTGCAAGTTAGACTCGTTCTTTTGCAACGCCGAGTGGGACGCATCCTTCAACACCCACGTCCTTCATGCTCTCTCCTCTTCCCTCTCCGACCATTGTCCGCTACTACTTGCCGATGATAAGGGACCAAGGAAGCCTCGGGTCTTTAAATTCAAAAACTTCTGGGCATCCATACCCGGGTTCCATGAGTTGGTCCAAAGGGCGTGGAACGAGAGGGTGGATCACACTGAGCCATATCAAATCCTATACTACAAGCTCAAGAAGACGGCTCTCCGCCTCGCAGAATGGAGTAGGAGACTTTTCTCAAAGGCAAAAATTCACCACCATGCCGCTCTTCTGGTGATCCTTCGCCTCGACATCGCCCAAGAGGACAGGCTCCTCTCCACCGAGGAGCTCGACCTTCGGGCCAGGCTTAAGAGAAGGGTCATCGCCTTGGCTGTGCTAGAAAGATCGCGCAAGAAACAATGTGCAAGAATTTCAAATCTTAAAGAAGGGGACGCCAATACAAAATTCTTCCATCGCCGAGTCACCGCTAGGAGGAGAAAAAACCATATTCACAGGATCAAGAATGATCATGGTTGGGTCACCGAGCACGGTGCCAAAGAGAAACTAATCCAAGACCACTTCTCCAATGTCCTAAAGAGAGGCCCCCTGAGCCGCAAAGATTTCAACTGGGATGAGCTAAACCTGGAACCTCTTGATTTGCACAACCTTGACTCCGCGATAGTCGAGAGTGAGGTCCTCGAAGCAATCAATGACCTACCCAGTGACAAGGCTCCGGGTCCAGATGGCTTCACGGGCCTCTTTTTCAAGAAGTGTTGGGATATCGTTAAGCCGGACCTCATGCGGGTCATGAATCATTTTGACTCCCTTCACACCGCGAATCTACAGTGGCTCAACTCCGCGAATGTGGTGCTCCTGCCTAAAAAGGAAGGGGCGGAGGGGATCGCCGACTATAGGCCCATTAGCCTCATCCACGCGGTCGCAAAAATTATTGCGAAGGTGCTCTCCACTCGGCTGGGCCCCCACATGACAAGCCTCGTCTCCAACGCCCAAAGCGCCTTCATTAAAACAAGAAGCATCCATGACAACTTCTTGTATGTTCGCAATCGCGCTCGGCGCTTGCACAAGAGCAAGACCCCGTCCCTTCTTTTCAAGCTTGATATTCGCAAGGCCTTCGACACCGTCAAGTGGGAGTATTTGCTTGATCTTCTCCAACGGCGAGGGTTCCCTCCCAAATTCAGGGATTGGATCGCTGCCCTCCTTTGCTCTTCATCTTCGAGGATTATCCTCAATGGTATTGCCGGTGGTCCAATTAAGCATGGCAAAGGCCTCCGGCAGGGTGACCCCATCTCCCCACTCCTATTCGTCATCGCCATTGACCCGCTCCAAAGAATCCTAGATGTGGCCACGAGGAAGGGGCTCCTGCACAAGCTCAGGGGAAGGGGGGCAATGCTGAGGACTTCTCTTTATGCGGATGACGCGGTGGTTTTCTTGGCCCCGATCAAAAGAGATGTGGAAAATCTTGCATGCATCTTGAGAGGCTTTGGTGAGGTCACGGGCCTCTGCACCAACTTCCTCAAGAGCTCAATGGTGCCCATCCATTGCAACCACCTCGATCTGGGTTGTTTGACCCAAAGCCTGCCAGCAGCAAGAGCTTCTTTCCCTCTGCGGTACCTAGGACTCCCCCTCTCCGTATGGCAGCTGAAGTTGGTGGACCTGCAATTCCTCGTGGACAAGGTGGCGAGCAAGCTAACAACATACGAGGGTCAGAACATCACCACCATCGGGCGTACGACTCTTGTCAAGTCTGTGATCACCTCCCAACTAGTCTACCCCGCCACTCCGTTGGTCATACCGCCCTCCATCCTACACACCGTCAACAAACTTGAGAGAGCCTTCCTATGGTCTGGAACAGACAAAACGACAGGGGCGAAATGCAAAGTAAACTGGGAGATTGTTTGTCGGCCACTCGAATATGGGGGACTTGGGGTCCTCAACACCAACAAGTTTACACGCGCCCTCCGGCTGCGGTGGCCTTGGTACGAATGGAAGGATCCTACCAAGATGTGGGTCGGATTGGGAAACCCTTGTGACGAGGAGGACCTTAACTTTTTCTATGCTTCCACCACCATCTCCATTGGTAACGGCGCGAAGACCCCCTTTTGGGACTCCCCTTGGCTCCTTGGGCGCAAGCCTAAGGATATTGCCCCGCTCATCCATGAAGCTTCCATGCGTAAGAATTGGAAGGTGCGGGAGGCCCTCAAGCACAACGCATGGATCCTCAAGATCAATCCACCCACCTCTATCTCCGCCGAGCATGTCACACAATTCTTCACGCTTTGGATGCTCCTTCATGAGGTCCATCTTGACGAACTCTCCGAGGATGACATCCTTTGGAAGCACTCGGTCTCGGGGCATTACTCGGCGGCCTCCGCATATAAGGCACAATTTTTAGGATTGGTTCTCTCCCCCATGGACAAGATGGTTTGGAAAGTTTGGGCTCCCCCAAAAGTCAAGTTCTTTGCTTGGTTGGCTCTCCAAGACAGGATTTGGACCGCGGATAGATTGGCAAAGCGTGGGTGGCCGAACTGTGATCTTTGCCCCCTTTGCAAGAGGGAACAAGAGAGTGGGAGTCACCTATTCTTCAAATGCCGCTTCTCTAGAAGGCTTTGGTCCTTGGTCATTGACAAGTACCACGTCCCCGACTTCGTCATTTCCACCTGGCCCCTATTCGACTCGGTCCAATCTTGGTGGGCAAGTACTTGCGACGACGGCTATCCGCACAGACAAGCCAAGGCATCCCTCACCATGCTTGTTTCATGGACAATTTGGAATGAACGAAACGCGCGAGTTTTCAGGCATAAGTGTGCCCCTCCGACAGTGCTGCTTTCCTCCATCGCCACCGAGGCTAACCTTTGGATCATCGCCGGTGCTAAAAAACTAGGGTCTTTGTTATTGCGCGAGTAATCCGCATGCCGTATACTTGGATTGTTTGTAACTAACTCTATTCTCTCTTATTTAATGGATGAGGCAAAACTTTTGCCTCCGTTTCAAAAAAGATGGCACACACATTAGCTGCCATAAGAAACAAATCATTTTTTATTTTAATATGTCAGCTGAGACGCGTTTGACTACGTACCTTCTTACTTATTATGCAGGGCACCAAGTAACGAATAATTGGATCTCAAAGCTCATATATGAAGAACCGATCTTGGTAGTGGCATAAATGGAAGATGAGATCTATGAATAACAAATACAATAATTACCTGTAGTTTCTATAATTTTCAAAGTTTGTATTCTCTTCAAGATTTTCAGTCGTTCAAGCTCACAAATAAGATACATATGGGCATCAATTCTATCAGGTTTTTACACACATGCTTTATTTTTGAAGTAAAGAAGCAAGGAAAAACTCAGGTAAATGCACCAAAAATGAGATGTCATCAAAAGTGTTTAAGTTATTGCAACATCACTTTTTATGATTTCGTGTACATCTGAATTTGTATTTGTTAGCATTAATCATGGAAAAAATAAACAATTTTCTTTCCCTATATAAGCAATCATAAATTTGCATGTTTCCAATAAAACAAGTGGGTAAATGTAGTACTTTTATATTTTATATCTCTAAATATGGTTTATCAAATAAATGTTTTAGTACCTATATAGACTAGCCCGTCCGGATGCACGGGTTGACGACTAGTCCTATTAATTACTAATACATCAAGGATCTTCATGTTGTTGGTTTTCTTACAAATCCACTCATTGGTAATGATGGTTTAATTTCTTTGATATTTTCTTCAGTTTAGGGACAGCAGCAGTTTTACCACCGATGGTGTTGCATGTAAGCTGGATGTTCTCATTGTTCTCTTGGCTCTGATCGGGTGAGTTCTTCCCTATTTCCTTTTACGGTAGTACGGTTGTATGCATATGCCTCTTGATATTTACCAGCTCTTCTTAGGATTGCCTAACTAGCATATATATTCTCAGAAAAATTATCATCTACGGCCCATTGTCAGCTATACAACTTTTGAATTCTGTGAAGTTCAGTTCAGATTTGATAGCTATGTCAAAACTCAATATTGTATAACATGTTTTTTGTATGAGTGATATCAGCTTTCTGAGTCAGATAATTTTATCGTAAGTGCTTAACTTGATGACTTTGTAAACTTGCAAGACAGAATTTCATTCTGTAAGGAAGTGAAAGACCTTCTCATTTTCTGATTGTTCTACCTCTGTTACTGAAACAGGAACTTTCGCGCAAAGAAAACACACACAGGGCAGGAACATGAGTACTCTCGCCCTTCCATGTTTCTGGTCGATTGAACTCTTCGGTGACCAGAAAATGAGAAAAGGGCAGGTCGTCGATGTACAGACCACAGGCGCTCGGACGCACGGCCGGCGTCATGGTCGTCATAGCTCATAACCCATGAGGGGGTGACGAAGCAAGAAAGGAAGGTTAGTTGACTCTCCTCTAATTCATTTTGTTGCTGTTGAGAAACTCTCCTCTCCGATTCTGATTGTCTTAGTTAGTCCTTGGAAATCTCCCAACATTAGATTAATTTATGCATTAAAAACTACAAAGAGTACAATAGTAGAAACTATAGTCATAGAAACTGATGTGGGTTGCAGAACTCCCCGGCGACGAGCCCAACGGCCTTGTACTTCGCCCAGACAAGCACCATTGGGTCGACGTTGCAGCCAGCGGCTGCGGCCATGCATTTGGAAATTGCAGGAGTTTTTTCTTGAAAAGAAAATATAAAATTTACACCTCTTGCACCACTGATAGAGATGTGCCTTGCTGTAATAAGATGATGGGCTCATGACTTATCTTTCTTGGACAAAACAAGGAATCTAGCCATAACTATGTACATATCTGGATACTCATCTTTTTTTCTCAAGCTATCATGTCAAGTGTAGAGGAAATGATGATGTACAGAATAAGGAGAAAGACATGCTGACAGTACATCCGGTTCCAATTTTCATCATACTATGTGCTAATATATGCTCTCAATGATAATATGCCACCTTGCGCTATCTACACACGTAACATGTTCTTCTTTTGTATAATTATACACTATAAAATTATTGCATGCTTACCTTTGGTGGAATTTCAGAGTTGAAAGGACATGAAGTTTCCACGCGAGGGGAGTTAGTTTTGGTTGTCCTTTGTTTCATAAAAAATGTTGGTATCATTTAGAACTATGTTTATTTGGTGTAACCGGAATTAATCACTGGTTAAACATATAGAAGGAGTCTCTCTATTGGAAGGGGAAAATATAATATTAGACACCATTTATTTTTCTGCTCGCTGATGCATGCAATGTATCATTTGGCCTTGATTTAATGTACTACACTTTTCTTCATTGCCCTCTGTTCTTTAATAAGTCAGACTCATATAGAACCTGATATTTCTTAGTGATGTCTTCAGATCCCATGAATGTCATTTTGCACCGAAGGTTTGTAACCATTGGGGAATGTTTTCTTGCTCTGATGTATCAAGTTGCCATGGGGGTGATTTAGAAGTGAAAGCTAGCAAGCCATCTCCTGATATTTTCCTTACTAGCAAGCTTAATGCGGAACACTTATATTTCAGTACTTGTTTGTTTAATTGTGTTATTTATCTGCAGGTCTCTTCCTTGTCCAACGTATGTCGTACCTAATCAAGACATGTTCATTTAATTTACCCGTCATGTAAATGACACAACATGATTCACTTGTGTATAGTGTAAACATATATTTATTTATGGCAAGCAGGTGTTCAAATTATAGTTGTGAAACATGTATAGTGTAAGGATATAATTATTAAGGGAAGTGACGTCACAGTGGTCGTGCCTGGTCTTCTCCGAGTCTATGCTTGTGGTTTGTGTTCTTTAGATCTGTTCATGCCCTGATATTGCTATCTGATTTCATTGGAAGGTGAAAATGAATTGATATAAGAAAAAATAAAATTAAATGGTGCAATATAGTCACTTTGCCATCTACCAGCAGATGGCAAAGAGGCCACGTGTCATCTACATGTAAAATTTGGGCTGGCCTATTTGGGCTCTTTGCCATCTACCGGCAGATGGCAAAGCTCTTTGCCATGTGCTGGCAGATGGCAAAGCATGCAGCCTTTGCCATCTGTTGGCAGACGGCAAAGAGCCTGCAGTCTTTGCCATCTGCTGGCAGACGGCAAAGTATGCCGTTAGCCTTCTAACGTGGCTAACCTCGTTGAGAGGCTTTGCCATCTGCTAGCTGATGGCAAAGCCACAGGCTCTTTGCCATCAGCCAGCAGATGGCAAAGAAGCCTTTACCGGCAGGGTTTCAGACAAACTGTTTGCCATCTGCTGGCAGATGGCAAAGCCTTTGCCATCCGCTAACCATGCCTTTGCCATCTGCCATGGCAGATGGCAAAGTGCCAGATTCCAGTAGTGGAGGTGCTACCTTCCAGGGGACGTAGGTTGGTGAGGAGGCAGCCCGTTGTTGATCCGATCCTTGTTTGGTGGCGGTCGCGTGGGCCAGTGACGGTGGTGAGGCATCCGGACACCGCGGAGGTGGTACGTCACCGTGTCAGCGAGGAGGATGAGCACGTCCGTGACTACATGGTTGCATTGGAGGGCAGGTTCGACAATACCTGGCAGGTTCTTCAGGGATCTCACTGGAGCTATGATCCTGTGATGGTTCCTTATCTTTGGGTGTCCACCGCCCGCGTCGATACCCGTCGGGCGCTACGGTTCTAGTTGTATTAGTGATAATATTCGACGATGTACGGACACCAAGAGATGATGTACTTTTGCTTATAATTATTGAATGCATGCTAATTTGAATACTATACTTTATTTTATGATTTGGTTTTGCTTATTTTATGATTTGGTTTTGCTTATTGAATGTTCATATTGGATAAGTTCTTCTTCATTCCCGTGTGCTAGACAATTTGATATAATAATGCATTCGGAAATGAAAGGAGGAGTTACGTACGTCGATTATCGATAGTCAACCCGTGATTAATAATAATGATCTAGTTTAATATTTGAATTATGAACGTAGGCTGGAAATGTCGTACTCATCGGACGACGAAAACAGCCCGGGGGAGTGTGACTGGTGCCACGATGACCGAGGTATCTGCGATAGGTTCATTGTGCTGGACGAAGATCGTCGCTTCAGCATTAAGCTCGAGGAGACCTTCGATGTTCATACGGTACGCAACCGACGATAATAGTTTTTTTCGTAATTACTCATGACTTCAACTATTTTAATCATGACAATATTTTTCATCTTTTCCAATTCAACTAGCTTATCCCATGCTTTGCAAGACGCTATGTCTTGGAGAGGATGGGTTTTGAAGACCATGAAAGTTTCGAAACCAAAAAAATTATCCTAAGTACCCATCATGGTGTGGATTTTCAAGTAAAGCTGTACAATGCTCAGAGTGTAACCCATTTTGGTTGCAAAAATTGGGAAGCACTTTGCAAGATGTATGGTTTTGATGAGGGTATGCTTGTTACCATGGATCTTGGTGATCCTACAATCGAGCAAGAGAGACCTACAATTTTCGTCCTTGTGGATACACCTTCAATTCTTCCCCCATGTGAGCTTAACATAGTTATTAAGTAGTTTATATTGTTTATTTCAAAATAGTTGACAACTTATTCTCCATTGACAGCTTATTTTCATTCTTCAAAGAATGTGCGGAAGATGATAGACAGAACCTACTACACCGAAGGCTCCGAACTAACTTATCAGGAGAAAAATCATCTGGTCACATTTTGTACTGATCTTGAGAATTACAATGTCTACAATCGAACTCCTCAACATTATGGTCAATACGTGCCACTAGTGCACGTGTTGAACTACGGTAACTACCATGGAGATACCCTGGTAAGATTTTTTACTATTACAACATCCGTGCACCTTTTTGCACGCTTCTAAAACTAGTACATCATATCATTGCTAACTACGAAGTTATTACTATGTTTTTCAACAGATAATCCCGAATGATTGTGTGCCTCATCTGATGTATACACACGGTAGCCTTCATGTTTTGAACATACAACCAGGTCTTCCTACGAATCTGAACTGTCCATACCGGGTTTCTAAAAGAAGTGGAGACATGACAATCAAATAATGGAAAAAATGTATGGACAATCGTAAGGAGCTTCTTGGAAGCAACATTCAGCGAAGGGCAAAAATTGGAGACAGGATGATCGCCATTTTTCATAATGGAGAGTCAGGGTCTATATTGTTTTATGCTATTTTACCTTAAGGGTGTTTAGGTCCTACCTGATACTGATGATCATGTGTTAAGAACAATTATGTAGGGTTGGGTTCGATGACTATGAGGATGATGATCGTATGACTTATTATTAATAACGAGTGGAAGTTGTATGATGATGCATGATTAGTAGGACGAGTACTTGTTATTATATATGCTGATGTATGCGAGCATGCATGAGTTATTATATCAGCGGAGAAAATGAACATATATAGCAGCAGCGTTGGTAAACCAAGGACGAAGATATAAGAGAGGACACTTCTCTCTATTAGCTAGCTAATATAACAACCTAAAAATAACCCCCAAAACCCCTAAAGCAGACACTTTTCAAAAAAAAATATGGACTTTTGGTCCCGGTTGATGCCACCAACCGGGACCAAAGGCCCCCTGACTGGGCTGGGCGCACAGAGCCACGTGGAGGCACATTAGTCCTGGTTCTTGTTTGAACTGGGACTAATGAATGGAGGTATTAGTAACGACCCATTAGTCCCGGTTCATGAACCGGGACTAAAGGCCCTCACGAACCGGAACTATTAGGTGTTTTTCTACTAGTGCAAGCATGGGGGGTGAGACTTTTGGCCATGTCCAAAAGGAGACAAAAGGCTACTGGAGGATCTTCATGGCTTGTGGGGCAATCAAATCACCTGGGTTCATCAAGGAGCAGTAGCAGAGGCAGGATTAGTCAAATATGGATGTTGGGCGGCCGATTGAAGCAAAAAAGAATCAGACCGTTCACAAGCATATAAGTAGTAAACAAAACCAATATGTAGTTGATAGTCAAGATCACGTTATTAATACTTGGGTTGATATCATCAAATCGCATGGGTTCATTTGGGAGTAGTAGTGGAGGTAGGGCTAGTGGACTATTGCTGTTGAGGGGGTCGGTTAAAGCAAAAAAAAAAACTTTCAGAATGTTCCAAGAGTATAAGCAGTAAATCAACCATGTTAGGGGGTGGAGGGCCTTGACTGGTCCCCTAGCTCTGCCACTATCAAGGAGGAGCCCAAGATAGTTGATTTAATTTGTTGAGATGTATCACCGCCAGGAGGTCATGTGGCCATCGATGTTTTGCATTCATTGGTTGATTAAAGGTGATAAAAATACTCTTTTTTTTCATCTCCGTGCTAGGCAACGAAAGACATCACGATGGCTCCGTCACATAAGACTTAGCCAAGATGGGATCCGTGACATGTGCTTTCTATAAGGATATGTATTCATCAGAGGGGGCAGTTCATATGCATGTTATACCCGGGAAAGTCATTTTAGAGATGAACAACGTGCTTATCTCATAAATTACGGTGAAGGAGGTAAATATAGCTCTGTTTGAGATGCAAAGGAGAGTTGGGACCAACATATATGGAACTCTCTTTCGCATCCCACTGGAGCATGAGAAGAAGAGTGGTACTCTGTCGCTCGCCTCACCACACCACGCTCCAGGCCTTCGAAACTATGCCCTTTGGGATTGTGCACTGTAAAAAGGAGAGTATGTTTTTCTGGAACCATCTCGGCGTGATTGCTCGATTCCGCCCCCTACTCCCATGACTTTATCCACTTCCTCAACTACATCATGACTGGCAACTCTGATGGCGCCATGAAGAAAGTTGTTGTTGTCGCCGTCGCTGCCCGACCTTTCGGACAGGAGGGCATGACTTTTTCATCCTTTTACTGGTTCGTGTGTGTGCAATACCTATAAGTTTTGCAATTTCAAATGCTTCATGTTTTGTACGCTCTCATATGAATAATTTACAGTATGTCATTAATCTTGACAACAACATCGTCATGTTTTTAATATGGAAGAAATTAATTAGACAATTGCTAATATCCAGGGTGGACCGCCTTTATGTCACCTAAAAATACAAATAAATAATTTATAATGGACAATTTTATTGCTAGTCTACCCTGACTCATTGGGCTAGATCCGCCCCTCAATATATCACACAATATTCACGTAAAATGCAATGGACATTTTGACCTCCCGCCACACTCACAAGTAAACTGACAAATGAGGGTGTTCTCAATACTCTCCTCTCTAGTACTTCATTCCATAATGTAGTGTCTATAGATTTTTCTAAAGAAAGCAAACTTTGAAGAAGTTATAGAGAATCATCAATATCTAAAACATCAAACATATACAATATGAAAATATGTCTTATGATGTATACCAAATGTATTTGATATTCTAAATGTGCATTATATTATGGGACAAAGGGAATATTGCCATAGAAGACGCAAGTGTTGCATTCCGCTCGGGTGGCAGTCATGAGCAAAATTGACTTCAACCTTCCAAATCACCGTCCAGAACTTTTACTCGCTCGCAATGTCAAAAGGCATACCCTGACTAAGAGGACAAAAAGATGGCCGGACGAGCAAGATTATAAACCGTACCTGGTACGTGGCTGTCAAGTGAAATCATCACCTCCACGGGAGTGCGGTGTTGCAAAAACTGAGCTCCATGGAGCTTGTTTTTCAAAAAAAAAAGTAAAAAGCTAGTGGTCAACCGACCGATCATTCCTCTCACGTCCACCATGTTGTACACTTGACACACCACTTGATGAGCCAGTGCACCGCTTCTCTCCTTCGTCCCTATCTCTAATGAAATGGCCGCATTTTTTATCTTCTGTCCATGTATTGAATATCATCTGACCATGCAGAGCGCTCCGTACTGCAGTTCTTGCAACTGAGCACCTGTTTCGAAAAGGCATACCACAACAAATGGGGTGATGCAGAGACCATGGGGTGCTCTCTCCATTGCAGCTGTCGGCATTCTTGCAAGTTTTTGCAACAACAATCTTGTTGCAGGAATACATAGAAGAAGCTAGAGATGTTGGGTCCTATTGCAATAGAGATTTTGCAACAAGAGTCTTGTTACAGGAAAAACAGAGAAGAAGTTTTGCATCAATGGTCTTGTTGCAGAAAATAGAGAAGAAAAAGTTTCGCAACATGGGTCTTGTTGCAGTAAATTAAGGAAGAGAATATTTTGCAACAGAGGTCTTGTTGCAGAAAATTAGAGAAGAAGAGATTTTTGTAGCATTGCTTTTGTTGCAGAAAGTT
Source organism: Triticum dicoccoides (assembly GCF_002162155.2). NCBI lineage: Eukaryota > Viridiplantae > Streptophyta > Magnoliopsida > Poales > Poaceae > Triticum > Triticum dicoccoides. The sequence continues at coordinate 471,900,094 of NC_041389.1, read as the reverse complement.
GGAGAAGAAGATGTTTCACAATAAAAGCATTATTGCAAGAAATTATAGAACAAGAACGGACGGCTCACCTCGTACAATCAGACGGCTCACATTAAAAGATTCACCGGCCGACGCGTAGCACCGACCAAAAATTAAATCAAAATATAGTTAAAAGTTAAAAAAAGCTCATTTTATATTTGATTATTTGCATCTACACAAAAAAGACAAATATCTGACCCAAATACAACAAAGTAAAAAGCTCATTTTAATTTGTGTATTTGTCTTTTTTGTGTTCATCAGATATGAACATATATGTTCATGAAATTTTTGTACATATATACTACAAACATATGTCTACATGTATGTAAAAGATGGGAAATGATTCTAATCAGCCGGCTGATGTAGCACGAGGCGTCCGTCGCCTTCCTTGCTTGACACGTGTCCTGCTTGACCACACATGTCTCTCACCCTCATCTTTTCTTGCAACAACATCGTTGTTGCAGAATGGTGGCAGCGAACGGTGACTTCACGAGTGCGCGACGAGGCTGGAGATGTGTTTGCAATTTTTGCAACATGTGCCTTGTTGCAGAAAATTAGGTGCGACGGAGATGTTGTTGCAATTTTTGCAATCAAGGTCTTATTGCAAAAAAAATAGGAAAGGTTGTGCAGCATGGGTCTTGCTACAGGAGATTAGAGAAAAAAAATTTGAAACAAGGGTTTTGTTGCAGAAAATTAGAGAATAGAACGTTTTGCAACAAAGGCCTTGTTGCAAGAGGAACAACGATTAGAATCATCCGACTGATCATGACTATAGTTGGGCCACACACGCAGCCGTCAGATACAAGTTTAATTGAACGACATGCAGCCTCTATCAGCCGCCCAAGACCTACATCACTGGACGCGTGCCTCTGCCATTTTTCTGCAACATCATCGCAGAAGTCATCCCGCAACAACATCCATGTTACAAAAACATTAAGATGAGGAAAAAATTCTGCAACATCATTTGTGTTGCAGAAATCCGTCTGCAACGACACTCATATTTCAAAAATGTTAAGACAAAAATAAAATCCACAACAAAATCTCTGTTGCAAAAGTTTCCGCAACAAAAGATATGTGCAAACGGTTCTGCACGCCGCCTTTGTTGCAACTGTGAGGAAAGAGCCGGGCCGATGGATGCGCCAGAACAAACGGCTGTGAAGGCGGAGGGTCTTTGAAAATAATCCACCGGCGGATGCGTAGTGTCGCCCGTAAAAAATACATGTATATTTTCTTTCAGATTTTTTTTAGGTGTGAAAAAAGTATTTTGGCTGAAAAAAAAAGAGCTCTATGAAGCTCGGCCTCTACTTGCACTTTTCCGCCACATCTGGTCTGGTGAATGGAACTCTGAAATCCAGTTTTCAGTACCAGTAGTATCTAAACCGCCCTGCCATTTCGAATGCCCCGCCTGAGTCCGCTGTGGAAGCAGATCCCTGGCAAAGAGAGAGGCACGCGACGCGCGTCCCCGCCAGCACTGGATTTTTTTTCAAAACTATCTCGTTATTTGAAGCAAATTCGAAAACTACAACATGCTTTGGAGAAATATCAAGTCTAGCACCCTGTCGGCCAGGTGTTGGCTGAAAAAGGTGTTTTCGGCCACCTCTAGGCCGAAATAGGGTTTTCGGCCATGCCTTGGCCGAAAAGATGCAAAGCTGGCCGAAGAGGGGTGTTTTCGGCCACCCTTTGGCCGAAAAGGACTTTTTGGCCTAGTGTAGGCCGAAAAGTACTTGTTGGTCAACCATAGGCCGAAAAGTACTTTTTGGTCAAGTTTAGGCCGAAAAGTCCCTTGGGCCACCTTTTTCCGTTAATTGTTGGCCAATGTATTTTCCCGCCAACCCCTTCGTTGATGCAACCCTCTTGCCCTTCGACGATGTGGTGCTTTTGCCATCCGTCGATGCAGAACTATTGCCCTTCGAGGATGGAGAACTCTTGCCCTTGGACGATGAAGAACTCTTGCCCTTCGACGATGCAGAACCCGGAAGCGGGGCATGAAGATATCATCTTCGTCCTGGCTCTCCTCAATCCATAAAGATGGATTATTTGCTGAAAGTTTCACTCTTCGGCACCACCACCTTCTTCCACCTTTCATGCAACCTAAGAAGTTCTTTATGTACCTCCTCATAGGTCCTTTCAGGCCACCCAGACCTACGTAATTGGTGAGCCAACTCATTCATTATGGTGTCACTACCAGTGAGTTCGTCCCATGGAACTATCCTATTGTCCATCCTGAAATCGGTAACTAGACTCAGAAGAGTCCTGCTAATCCCAGGGTGAAAACTAATGGATAATGGGACATCTCGACTACAATAAACTGGAATGCTTATCCACCTCCGCCTGAAGGGTTTTTTATAGGTACAGAGGAGAAAGGGGTTTGCGGGAAGGGGTTGGCGGGAAAGAGTTGGCGGGAAGGGGTTGGCGGGAAGGGGGTGGCGGGAAAGGGTTGGCGGGAAAGAGTTGGCGGGAAGGGGTTGGTGGGAAGGGGGTGGCGGGAAAGGGTTGGCGGGAAAGAGTTGGCGGGAAGGGGTTGGTGGGAAAATACATTGGCCAACAGATAACGAAAAGGTGGGCCCAAGGGACTTTTCGGCCTACACTAGACCAAAAAGTACTTTTCGGCCTAGTGTAGACCAAAAAGTACATTTCGGCCTACATTTGACCAAAAAGACCTTTTCAGCCAAACAGCAGCCGAAAACAGCCATTTCGGCCAGCTCAACCACTTTTCGGCCATGGCAAGGCCGAAAACTCTACTTCGGCCAACAGTTGGCCGAAAACTACCTTTTCGGCCTGCACGTGGCTGACAGGGTCATAGTTTTGCATTTTTTTTCATTATGTGCTATAGTTTCCGAAATTGCTACAAAATACGTCATACTTTTGAAAAAAAATCCCAGCACCGAGCCTCCGAAGGCAGTCGACTGGGAGGCGACCGCCATGGCCACCGGCTCCGGCTGCGTCCCCGGCGCTCTGCGCTTGGTTTCGTGGCGAGGACAGTCCTCGTCCTCCTCCTCCTCCCGCGCTCTGGTTCGTCTCCGCCCGCGCGTCGCCTCGTTCGCTGCCCCGACTCGTCCTCTCCATCGCGCCCTTCCTCCAGCTCCCGCCCCGCACATGACGCTCCGTGCTCCTCTTCCTCCTGCGAGGTGCCAGGCCCCCGCAACTCCGGGTGAGTCCCTTGATCCCTTGCGTGCTTGATATGGTACGGTAGGGAGGGGGGAGGGGGGAGGGGGTGTTGGTATCCGGAGAAGAATACAGCCTTTGCTGCCGAGATATTCGGCGAAATGTCTAGTAGGCAGCAGACGCCCTTCACGCGTTTGATGGTTGGTATCCGAGAAGAGTACGGCCCTTGCTGCCGAGATGTTCGGCGAAATGCCTAGTCGGCAGCAGACGCCCATCACGTGTTTGATGGTTGCGCCCACCAAGTGTTCGACAGTAAGCTCACGATCACACGAACACTTTGTTTTCTTCAGTACACGCGAGTCTTGTGCATGTCATTGTATTGAGATCAGAAAGGGGTATGATACAACAGTTTGTAGTGTACACTTTACCCTTAACCGTAGCCAGGCTCTGCCTCTACAAAAGGCCAATTACGTTACACCTCTCTCCTGCCCACCTCTACGAGCCTGGATTGTAAGCGATATATCAGACTTTATGTTGGTCACCGCCTCTATTTAGCTCCAGCCATAGGTTGTACATGCATGTAATCGCAGTAGTGTTAAAGCTGTGCCCCTGGCGCTGTTTGTTGAGGATAGTTGAGTCCGCTGAAGTCCACCAGTCCTAAGGATTGGCATTGCTTGCCGGAGTAAACGTAGGGAGATTGATGAGTGAGAGTATCAAATTAGACAGCTCTAGAGACCTGACGAAGAGTTTGGCTTGAAGATGAGTCAGATGACCACACCATCCTAGCACCAGGAAATTCACAGTAACGACATGGAATAGAGCATACGCAGACCGAGATGAGAATTGGCCACTGGCTTCAAACTTCCAAGAAAAGCTGTCCTAAACCTTGGGGTTCAGCTAAGATGCAGAGATTGCACTCTGTAGCTGACGTGTCAGGCCCAAGTGTCATTTGTTAGCGCCTCTTCACTTATCTTTTCAGGGCATTCTTCCTCACAAAAGGGATTAAATCCAGCACGATGTGCCTGACCGCACATCCACCTATCCATCGATCATTTCAGAAGGATATTCACTTACCATGGCCAAGGGTGATCTTTGTTCCTGCACAAAACAAATCCACTGTTTTGGAGCTTTAGATTGTGAAGTCCCAGACCTTCCACTAGCTTGGGTTTGTATACAGTTTCCTGGGCAACCAAACGATGTCCACCATGGGTTTCAGAGCAGCCCCGCCAAAGAAATCCCCAGCGTAACTTGTTCAGACATAATGAAATCGGCGCTTGATTGAGCAGATGAAATTTTCGGCCGTCAGCAGATGTGAGCCGATTAAAGGCTGCGAGTACATAATCCTTTATAATTGTCCAGCAGCGCTGCTAAAAGGCTACATAAACGCATTTGGCTGTAAGAAATATTGATCCATGCATTGTGAATTACAGTCCTAAAGACAAGTGACGATAATGTTGGAGGCTGTCTCAAGGCTTCTTGTATTGGCATTAGGACTTTATTGCACATGTTTGACATCATGCATTGGATGGCTTTGGTTAGCAATTCCGGTTCACATTGGGTTCATGCGATGGCTGGGAGCTTCCATTATGTTTTTGATCTTTTAAACCTTTTACTTAATCATAAATGTAATGAAACACATCCGGAGTTCATGTAGGATAGCTGCCCATGCAACATGAGATGTAGTAATGGCAGGTTTCTTGTCGAAGACAAGCATAATTTCGCCTGGGAAGGTCCGGGAGAGGGGCACAGAAGGAGAAATACCATGTATACAGTACATATACATGATCCATATGAGCCTGTGCATGTGTATGTGTTGTATAGTCTGAGCTCATGGAGAAGGGGTGCTTGTGTCTGTGATGCCTTCATCGAGTCCTATATACTGTCTATTGATGCAGTAAATTGAAGTCTACTCCCCATCCTCTGTTCTTCTTGTCCCCTTGTTCCCTTGCTTAATCTGCCTGCATCTTTTTATCATTGAAATACAGAGTCGCCCTTGGAGCCGCCAAGCCTCTGGCAAAAGGTGCTGCAGGCGTGTAAGCGGGTCTCCTGGAAGCACCTTACTTCACTGGCTCTGCTTATTGGCTGCATAGCAGTAGGTTACTTTGGAAACAAAGGGGACCCACGAGCCTTGCTGATCATTGATATACTTGACAAAGCAAATAAAACATACAAGCCTAGTCTGGAGTTTGCAGTTTTACTCATAGCAGTTTTGGCTTCTCTCTCCTCGAGGTATGATAAAACCTAACAACTTAAAATTATTTTGTACCCAGTTTAAAAAAAAAATATTTTGTACAGTATTAGTTAGTGGTTCTGAATATAGTTTTTCCAAATCTTTATTGATATCAATTTTCTTCAAATTTTGCAGGTAGACGCAGATGATCGCTCAGGTTTCATACAAGCCTAATCTGGAGTTCGCAGTTTTACTCATAGCAGTTTTGGCTTCTATCTCCTCGAGGTATGATAAAACCTATCAACTTAAAATTATTTGTACAGTATTAGTTAGTGGTTCTGAATATAGTTTTTCCAAATCTGTATTGATATCAATTTTCCTCAAATTTTGCAGGTAGACGCAGATGATCGCTCAGGTTTTTTTGGGTACATGTTTTGGACAGCAGGAAGTAAGTGGTACAGTTACTGAGTCTTACCAAATCCATTTCTAGAAGTACAGGGTGAAGATTCCCACCGGTTTTATCAGAAATGGATTGGTTGCACATACGGCGATGCCGACTTGACTAATAGCACTAGTTATGGACTTCCTCAAATTGCTTTATCTCATTACATCATTGTACCAGATGCACCAGGCGTGCGTGCACCTTCTCGTTATTCACGCTTTATGCCGTTTCCTTTGAGGTGGAAATGTCATGTTTTTCGGTGTTCACTGTGAACGATGTTATCTGCTGTGAATGATGAATCATTATGCTGTAAAGTTCAAAATGTATCACCATCAATTACGGTTTTAGTGTGGTTGTACGTTTTCCAATATGATTGATCAAATTCTGTTGAACAAGCCTTCTACCTATAATTGCCTTACAGGAAGGTGGGATTTTTATTCATTCGCAATTATCAAGCAATCATCCAACATATTGGGGGCGATGCATTGAGTGTAGATTTTGTGCTCCTTGTTGCGCTTGCCAAAGAAGTTTTAACTCCCAAAAGACTGCCATTTTGTTCGGCTCTAACCCAATAATCAGCCCCAACGTCCATACTAGCAGCGATATTTTGCTTACTCACAATGCCCCTCTTAATTCATGATTATTGATCAAAGTTACTCATCAGCAGTTGTATTCCATGATACGTACTACTCCCTCCGTTCCTAAATATAAGTCTTTGTAGAGATTTCACTATGGACCACATACGGATGTATCTAGATGCATTTTAGAGTATTGATTCACTCATTTTGCTCCGTATGTGGTCCATAATGGAATCTCTCCAAAGACTCATATTTAGGAACGGAGGTAGTATATAGGTAGGATCTTGAGCGTATGTAGACCATCATTTGGTCCACTTTGATTCACTAGGGTTTGCATTTTGCATAACTTCCATTTTACTAAAGAAAAAAAAAATCTTTTCCTTAGTACATGCATCTGTTTATCACTGCAACTGAAGTGTTATCTGTTATCTCTTGCCGACTACTACAACATAACATGGAAATTAGTCCCCTATTTTTAAAATAATTATCCGATTGGTAAATCTAATTGTTCCGTAGCAAAGCGCGGTGAATCATCTAGTTAAATGATCGCAACCTCACCAAAAGGGGGAGGCAACCAATAAATAGAGTATATCACGGGACTACAAGGTGGTGACGGAAAAACTTCATTGAAGCATGACATGAGATCTTGTTTTGAAGCCCTTGTCAAGAGGAACTCACCACTAAAGAATCGCTAATTGGTTTTTTTGGGATAAATCACTGAATTCTTAAATTTTGCAGTTAGTACTTATAATTGGTTTTCACGACTGATCCTTCACGTGATTCATCTCTGGTTATTGAGCTTCTTGAGGCTAAGGTTTCCGACCAGGACAACGTGCGACTCTGTGCTCCCTTTGGTGATCAGGAGATCTCGAACGCTTTATTTCAGATCGGTCCCTTGAAGGCGTCGGGACTAGACGACATGCCATCGAGATTTTTTGAGCGCAACTGGGACACCCTGAAGGGCAGCATTATTTCAGCGGTCAAGAATTTTTCTGTGACCGGACACATGCCAGCGGGGGTAAACTCTCTATCGTTCTTGTTCCTAAGATTCCTAACCCTACTAGTTTGACTCATGACAGGCCAATAAGTCTATGTAATGTCATTTATAAAACAATTTCAAAGTGTCTTGTGAACCGTCTACTACCTCTTCTTGATGATATTGTCTCTCCGGAGCAGAGTGTGTTTATCCCCGGACGCATGATCACTGACAACATTCTGGTGGCTTTTGAGTGTATTCACCACATCAAACAAGAAGAAGAACCCACGAAAAGTTTGTGCGCATACAAACTTGACCTGTATAAGGCATATGATAGGATGGATTGGAAGTTTATGAAGCAGGTGATGCAAAAGTTGGGTTTCTCTCAACGATGGGTGGACTAGATCATGTCTTGTGTCACATCGGTGAGGTATTCTGTCAAACTTAATGGGACCCTCTTGGATTCATTTGCATCGTCGCGTGGTCTTAGACAGGGCGATCCTCTCTCTCCCTTTTTGTACCTTTTTGTGGTTGATGGCTTGTCTGCAATTCTAAAGCATTTTGTGGTTGCGGATGATATCTTTCCGGTGAAGGTGTGTAGAAGAGCTCCTGGTATATTGAACCTATTGTTTGCTGATGATACAATGCTTCTTTTTGAGGCATCATGTGTTCTGGCTGAAAAAGTTAAGATGACTCTAGATATATATGGCAATGCTACAGGTCAAAGTTTGAATTTGGCAAGTGTACAATATTATTTGGTCCTGCTTGCCCTTTTGCTATTCAGGAGGAAGTAAGAGAGGTGCTCAATGTGACTTGCTTAGTCTTTGAAGAGAAGTATCTTGGCCTCCCTACCCTGATGGTCGACATTTCTAAAGGACGGCTCCAGAATCTCCAAATGAGCCTGACAAAATGATTGATACAATGGGGATATGGTCTTCTCGCTCAGCCCAGGAGAGAGATTCTCATTAAATATGTCGCTCAAGCTTTACCCACATATATCATGGGCGTGTTTAAGATACCCTTTTCAGTGTGCGATGAACTAACTCGAATGGTTAGAGGGCCTTATTGGGGTGCTGAAAAGGGCAAAAGTAAAATTCATTGCCGAGCATGGGATGATTTGTTGCAACCAAAAAGTAAAGGTGGTGTTGGTTTTCGAGACTTCCGTATTTTTGACCAAGCCTTGCTAGCTCGGCAAGCTTGGTGCTTAATCTCTAAACCAGATAGTCTGTATGCACATGTTTTAAAACCAAGATATTGCCCGAATGGCGATCTTGAGGACACCATTTTCTCTCAGAATGCATTATCTTCTTGGCAGGCCATTAGCTATGGTCTTGATCTTCTGAATAAAGGGCTAATCTGGAGGGTGGGTAATGGCTGGAGTATTCGGGTTTGGAGAGAGAGTTGGATTCCTCAAACCTACTCCTATAAACCCATCTCGGCCCAAGGGACATGCAAAATTCGTTTTTGTTTCTGGTTTACTTAGCAATAATGATTTGTGTAATCATGCCTTGCTGCAAGAATACTTTGTACCGGCAGATGTCGCTGAAATAATAAAGCTTAGAGCCTTGCCCAGGTTGGAGGATGACACCTTCGCGTGGGTTCCGGGTAAATACAGTCTGTTCATAGTAAAGAGTGCTTATCAATTAGGTTTTGATGAAGCACACAGAGGCTCAGCAACAGGCTCGAGTACCAGGCCGGACGGTCATTGAATTGCTACCAACTTATCTGGTCTTCGGATGTTCCCCGGTAGTTCACAATTTTGCATGGCGAATCGCGACTAATGCTGCCAACATGGAGGAATAAGCATATCCGGGCCTTGAGACAAATGATCCATGCCCTATATGTTCCACCAATCTGAAGACAATTTTCACGCACTATGCCACTGCACCTTATAACGTGTTCTATGGAATACAATGGCTGGAGTCTGGACATCACCAAGTATTAATACAATGCTGAATACCGGGAAAGAGTGGCTTCTACATGCGTTAGAGCCTCTTCCAAAAGTTGAATGATCAATGCCTCCCATGTTGTTATGGCGGGCTTGGCACATCCGCAATGAGGTGGTTCATAACAAACCGCCACCGACCATGGAGGCTTCTAATCATTTCTTGGTGAACTATCTTGACTCCCTCATTGGTATCAAGACAGAGCTCTCCTCACATCAAAGCAACAGTATCATGAAAATTTACAAAGATGTATTATACACCCCCTAGGTTTATGTGTGTTTTTTCTGATTTTTTCAAAACTAGAAAATATGATTTTCATTTTTTTTCAAAAAAGAAAGCTCCAAAAGGCAATTACGTCCTCACTATCTTATTTCTCTCAACATGCTAACATGACACCTCAACATGTTCTATGCATGAAAAATACTCAGCTCAACATCCAACTATGTATAACACATCTCAACATGGAACCATGCATTAATGCTACATATATTCAATAAATGTTCCATAACTAAAAAATAAAAAATATTATATTTTCATTGTACTTTTCATATTGTCAATCCAGTCTCATTAGAATATATTGCAACTAATTCCGGTGGCAACATCCGAGGAATCTTCTAGTTGTTGTAATGTTAGTGAATTTCCTCAGGCAGGGTAATAAATGTAATGTCCGTGCATTTTTTTTTCTCAAGCAGGGGAATAGTTCTGTAACTTTTGTTATTGGTATATTTGTCTTTTGTTGGAGTAATCCAAACATGTTTGTGTATATTTAGGCTAATGGAGTTCAATGTGGCCGGTGATTAAGAGTCCTAGTAGTACAAGTTGTAATCAGGTTTGGACTCAGCTTTCAGCTTTCATGGAGTACGTGGTTGATGTCCGCGTAGAAATTTGTCTTGGGAATAGGCCGTAGGTGAGTTTGAGTTGCCTATCTGGGGTGGTGGCTGGGTCTATATAAATACACCAGCCGGTTAAGCTGTAATATCAGATCCGGTAAAAAAAGCTGTAATATCAGATAGTAGCGAGAGAAAAACAAGAAAAGAAATCAAGAGAAAAAAGAGGGCACAGCAAAAGTATTTGCCTAAAAGTTTTTGTGCATGTGTGTTCATCGTTTTTTAATGTGATCAATCCGTGGGCGAAGTCCAACATCTTTTGAAAATGAGAAAAGAGTTATGCTTGGGATGATGTCTCTGCTTTTCATCCAAAGTAAGATGTTGTGGTATACAAATGAAACAATCCATTGCAATAAAAAATATTTAAGGCTCTATGTGTAGGATTCTACACACGACACTAAGAAAACATGTTTACATGTCTATATAAAAAAACATGTTTACATAATTGGTAGTGTAAAAAATACCCTTATATTATGAGACGGGGAAATACAATTTTATTAGATTATGATGTCACATACTTTGCGCAGGGAAATATGATGAAGTTTCATTGATCTCACGTGGGCCCTCCCTTTGCAATTTAGCTATTTGGTTTCACAAACATTAATATATTTTGGACGCCGATAACGCCCACATGTGTGGGTGTTAAGGGGTCTGCCCATACATTTTGTGTGGTGTTTTAGAGGATCAGCCCACAAGCCTACGTGTGGGCAAAACAATTAATGCTCACATGCCTTTTTTTCCTCGCGGTCCCTCTCACATGCCTACGTGTGGGCAAAATAGATAACGCCCACACGCCCGTACGTCAGGCCTCCTATCTCATGGTCCCGCACGTTCCGCGTGACAGCCACCACGCGTCCCCGCAGTTGCCATGGTCTGAACCCTCTTCCATGTTCATTTAACTACAGTTGCCATGTCGGACAACTACAGTTGCCATGGTTGCTCAATCGCAGTTGCTATGTATGGTCTGGTCTACTGCAGTTGCCATGATTCCAAAACTTTAGGAGTTGCCACCTACTAACACTAGGCAGTTGCCATGTAGCACTACAAAAAAGGCATGGCAAAAAACTGTTCGGGTAAAAGAGAGAGTTGCCATGTGCTCACAAACACGCTAGAGCAGTTGCCATGTAAAAGAAAGAGTTGCCATCTACTTACGTGCACGTTAGGGCAGTTACCATGTATCATGCAAAAACACATGGCAACTCGGGTAAAGTAGAGTTGCCATCTGCTTACAAGCAAAGCTAGGGCAGTTGCCATGTACCCTGCAGAAACACATGGCAACTGACAACTTTGGATGTGGGCGAGGAGACGGGCGTGTGGGCGAAGTGATAAACGCCCACACACCAGCCCCTCTGCGTGCGTGAAAACTGGTGTGTGGGCGAATTGCTAAACACCCACACAGCAGCCCCCCATGTGGTGAAAAAGGACGTATGGGCGACTGGATGAATGCCCACACACCAGCCCAGTCCTACGTGACACACAAAAACTGCTAGAACGCGCCAAGATTCGTGCAGAATTGGTTGGACGAGGATCCATGCGTGTGGGCGAGTTGCCAGACGCTCACAAGTGTGGGCTTTAGTCTTTCCGTATATTTTTGCACAAACTCGATCAAACTTTAAAATAGTTTGACTCTTCAACAAAGTTGAAAGTACACTCTTTCAAGGAAGGAGGGAGTATTTCTTTGTACTTTAAGGAAAACTAGATCATGGTGACGCACGTTGCCGCGCCCGCCTTTTTTTTTGACATCACATCATGATTCACAGCATGGGTGAGAGTAGAATCCGAATAAGGAAAAAAAATTACAATACTTATCTCAGTTATTGTCTCCATGTACGGTTTAAAAAACTTTTAATCTCATGCATCAAGGGGGCATTCATAGAATAATTTTTTACACCATCGGCCACTTTCTTCTCCAACCCAGTACAGAATATGTACAATGGCGCAGAAGGCCACAAACCGAAGATTCAAACTATCCCATTGAAAGGATAACTTATTAAAAAAACACTTGGAAGAACGAAGGTAAATGTCACATTATCTATGTCATGCAAAATACTACTCCATGACTACAAAATTTTACATCCGTGCAGTGCTTCCGTGCAACTGAACTTGCCTGCATGATTCCTGTCAAATTATTGTCAGAAAGTGTCTCATTAATCTTCTGCATGGCTAGGCTTCAAACTGGATACTTGTGGAAGATTAAGAAATGCTTCAGTTCACATGCAGAGGCTCGGCTGATATGAAAACTACAACAAAGGTGGGGAGAAGGTCTACCTTACCCTTGAATTCAGATCAAGATGCAGAGTCGGGTCGCGGTACAGCTGCAAAGGCATGGAGGCAGATTAAGGAGGACAGCCAGTGATGGATGCCACGGCTTGTTGAGCGACCGTCATAGCCACCAGGGAGGAACGCTGCAAGACACGACATTAAAAAACACTGCGGAGGAAGAGTACATCGCGGGAGGAGGGCACCGACACAGAGGACAAGCTTGCCGGCGGGACAGAGTACGACGGCGACGCATCGCGAATGAGCGAACGGACAGAGGAGCACAGACGGGACAGAGGACGGCAGCAGCGCATGGCGGACGAACGAAAAGAGGGATGGATAGGGCTGGGCAACAGAAAACCTTGGAGGACCTGGCCTGTTAACATGTCAATGAAGAAGTGTTTGCACGTTTGACTGACCTGGGCCTTTGATTTTACAGGCCCGATTACGGAGAGAAGCCCGAGCTCATTCCGCGGAGCAGCAGCCCGTGAAACGTCCTGAGTACGTGAACGACCTGGACGAGCGTGTTAACGACCTGGGAGAAATCTTGTGCGTACATAACAGCGATCCAACGGCTAAAAACATTAAATCGCTGTGAAGGCTTCTAGCTAGCTGAGTTATACTGTTTAGTAATATAATCACCATGCAAAAACATAATAGAATTGAGGTTTTAAAGAATCATAATGAAATATACTTTATAGATGCAATTTATCATCTCATGTAGACTTGATCCTAAGGTCCTAAGTGTAGGATTCAGTACGTGGCACTATAAAAACATGTTTACATAACCGATAGAGTTTTATATGACCGCGATCCCACACTCTGATACAAGTTCAACTTCAACCTCAGACAACATTGCGCATAGCTCCCGTCTACATTTTGGGTGCCTTAGCATGTAGAGAAGTATCGGCACAGCATACTTGACCTGCTTCTTGACGCCAGTCACTTCATAAGCAAATGTCAATGCATAGAGCATAAAAACAGGCGCCCTGTGTTACAAAAGTGGGAGAGATAATTCTATTATCAATAATAATGATGGAGCATAAAAACAGGCACCCTGTGCCAGTAAACAACCAAACAAGTTCTGCCAACGACAATGTACTAAAAAAGAAGACAAACATGGAACTCACATGATAGCATCAAGTGGAGAATATTTTCGATTGTAAGTTACGACCATGATGAGGACCATGATAACTGCACAGGGAAAAACAAACCACAAAATTTACCCACAGAAGTTTGGTTTTGTAAATTATTAGATGTATATGAGGCTTGGTTAACAACTAACCAAATTTAAGTCGGGTGATGAGGTCATTGGCAAAGCCCTGTTTCCGGAGCTCCAACGAGACGACACTGAGCTTGTAGAACGCATAGCCGAGAGCGGTGCTGACAAACATGGACGGATCCATCTTCCACAGTTGATAGCACTCGACGCAGGCGATCAACGCTCCTGCAAAGGCCTCGTCAGATTACATAAAAAGTTATTGATCGTAGTACTATCTTGGAGATGTACATAGGCTTATGTACCGAAGGGCATGCCGATGTGGTAGTCCTCCGTGTCATATATGGTCTTCTGAGACCGGAAGTGGTGGAAGTTATCCAGGAGTGGACGGAACACGCGGGCGACCATGGCTTTTAGCGCCGCGACCGCCTCCGTGGATTCGCGCGAGAACCGTTCTTGCATGGTGGAGAAGTCCTCCGGGCGTAATTCATCTTCGTCGGGGAAGTATTCTCCCCACGGCCACAGCTTGGCGTACGGATCGGTCTTCGTGACGCCCTCTTTATCCGCTGGAGCGCGCGGGCAAGGCTCCTTGGTGGAGCCGCCGTCGTCCGCCGGAGCGCGCTGCTTGAATCTCAGGCGCGCGTGCGCGCGCAAGGGCCCCTGCTCAGTTAGTCACGATCGGGCTCAGCTCGGAGAAGAACATCAATAGCAATAGTGAAGGGATTAATAAAGGAAGAGAGGGGTCAAGGTGCTAATGCAATGCTCACCACCGTCGTCGTCGAGCGCGCCAGGCGGGGCGTGCGGACGGGCGCGAGGAGACAGACGCGCGCAGGGGGAGAAGAAGCCGGCGGAGCCGCACCAACGCGCGTGGCGGCGGCGAGAGCGAACCTCCCGGGGGACAGGACGAGGGGGTAGGCCATCGAATACGGGACTGTGCGATGGACGTTGGGCGGTAGACCGAGACGCCGAGACTTCACCAGGTGCTGATACGAGCGAAATTTGTGCAGGTTCTGGTCGATGGCTTTGACACGCTGGTTTGGTTTTGTGCGCTCGTTTTTCGATTAAAAGGTCGTCTGTGTGCCGTACATATCCTTAGTAGGGGTCGGACTCTGCCATAAGGTTTTGACACGGTCGCCTGGCAGTTCCTCTCGATTTTGTTTTTGAGAAACTCTCTCCATATTTTTATTCATTATTATATGGTTGAGCTGTGAACCAACTAGTTGGATAGTTAGAGAATCTACAGCCAGGCGCCTCAAACCTCTCTCAAACGTTCAGGCGGACGTTCGATCATTATCGGTCAAAAAACCGACCCCTAAAGAAAAGACTCCGACCGAGATGGGCGCATCAAACGTCCGGGCTGACCGCCACACCTCATGTCCAATTCAAATGTTGGGCGGAGGGGGAGGCCTAGGCGCAACCAGACGTGTCCGTCACCTCGGACCTGTCACCCCGACCCCGTCATAAATTGCACCAAATTCATCAAACCCTTCGCCCTCCTCCTGCGTCCCTCCACCAATTCCCGCCTCCGAGCACGCTTGTTCCCCATGCTCGCCGACGGCCCGCATTCATCACCCTAGATGTCGTCCAGTCCGTCCCACAACACCATGACAGAGGCTGCGTCGGCATCGCTGTCCCGTCCTCGAGTACGTTGTGCAAGACGGAGAACCGAAGGGACCGCCGACGGAGGCAGCGTGAGAGGGAAGCAGCGTCGCAGGGAGCGGATGCAGACCTCGAGGAGCAGTTGTCCTCCCTGCCGTGCCCTGGGCCCCACACCCTGTCCATCCAGCCGCCGACAAGGATTGCACTGTCGGACTAGGTTGGGATAGAGGGGGATCCGACCGCCGGTTGGGGTATTCGGCGAAGCTTTCCGCCAGCGCACATGTTGCCGGTGGACGTCTGTCAGGCGCCGCAGCTCGTACACATCCAAAACATTTTTTTATATGTTTAAAAAGAATTCCAATACATGATCAACATTTCAAAAAATACTTTTTAAAAATTATTTTCCGAATATGTGTTAAACATTTTTTCAAATACACGTTGAAACATCTTTTGTGTGATACAAAACATTTTCCATAAATATGAGAATATTTTTTATATTGAAAAATATTTTTCAAACATTTTGTTTGAAACACGACAACAATTTTCAAAATGTAACATACATTCTTTTGAATCGTACGAAACATTTATTGAACTACATGACTTTTTTTTATACTGTACAAAAAATTTGAAAAATATGACGCACATTTTTGTTGAAACCCATGATTTTTTTGTTGTCACATACATTTTTCTGAATAGTATAAACATTTTTAAAAATTTGAGCGAGCATTTTTTGCCACATTTTACATTTTATAATGTGTAATGAACACTTTTAAAAAAGGAATATTTTTTCATAATATATGTATTTAGTATGAAAAATATATAACGAAGTATAAAAAAACAGTTGTCCGACATCAGCGTGAGATGACCACACGTTTAGAAGGCCGTCTATGTCATCAGGCGGCTCCTTTAGAAAAAGAGTTTTATTTTTTTCATAAACACACCTGAAATATTACATTTATTCAAAAGTCAATTTTTTTAAAGAAAATTTTATGTTTAAATAACTTTTGGTAAACAATTTGTAAAATTCTGTACAAGTTTTAAACTTTGTGATTTTTTTAAAAACCTGAACATTTAAGAAAAACTGTGTTTTTTTTAAGTATTGATGTTTTAAATTAGTGAACAATTTTTAAAAGAAAACTAAAAGTGAAAAACGAAAATAAAAACCAAGAAAATAAAATATGAAAATAAAATCAAGAAAAAACATAGACAAAAGAAAATACGAACGAAACCTTCCTAAAACTGGAACAAGTGTAGTACGCTAACTAGCTATGGGCCAACCCAGGTTGCTCATTCAGGTGTCATTAGGTCGCCAACTTGTTGCAATCAGCAACAATTAGGATTCGACATGATCCTCTCCACCATTTCCACTGTGTGCTCCACAATATCTCCCTGACCCTATGATTTGGCATACTTGTAGTTTTCGACATGGTGTTGCCTTTTCCCCAATGATTTCTATTATAGCCATGGACGCCCTTAGTCTCTTGATCTCCCAGGCTTGTTAATTGGGCTTGCTCATCCTGTTCCTTGATGGCATCACCCCCACAAGGATTTTTTTCCTTTATGTTGATGATGTTATTACTTTCCTTTGAGTAGTGTTGGTGGATGTTAAGGTTATTCAAACTCTACTTGATGTTTGAGTGGTGCCTTAGGTCTAAGTTGTAATCGGTGCAAAAGCTCTATCTCTCTCATGCACTGTGATGAGGATATCACCATGGATCGATGCAATCTACTCAACGGTCAACTTGCCGACGACGGATGAAAACGAAGAACTAGGGTTCGGGTTCATCGCGAGAGAGGGCAGTAGAGAAGAGATGAATTGAGATGGGGATCCAGAGATTGCGGATTTGGTACGTGTTTAATTAGGCCCCACTTGTAAGAAGAAGGGACAAAGTTGTCCAAAAAATCTCTCAAACATGGTCAAGCCACTTCGACCAGACAGAAAGGGTACATAGGGATATTTCCATAAGCATAATAGACGGAAGAGGGGCAAAGTTGAGCACCTATTTTTAGGGCTAAAGAAAGATAGTGTGCACAAATTAGGGGAGAAAATGTAAATGTCCCAAAGCTCATAGTTGTATTCTCGCATAAAGATATTACATAATTTTGGAAGTCGTTGTGCTTTCAACGGTATGTCATATTGCTTAATGCAATGCTTTGTTTGTTACTTAATACGTAGAGATGCATGTTTTCTTGGCGGTCTTTGGGGTTGAATATTACCCATAGATATAGCCGGACGTAGGTCTTTGGATTAATGGAGACAAATGTAGATATATGGATTTTTTTACTGTGCTCTATGTATTTGACTCATGTCACAACGGGTTTTCCAATGGGAACATGCCATACAATGAGCTCTAGGAACTTGGAATGATTGTTTCTGTTTGTTAATATATTTTTCCTATTATTCTCTTCTCACCGCCCTTTGTTTTCTTTGTCAGACCTTATCACCAACCATTTTGTTTGGTAATATAGAATGCATGTTTTTTACATTCATTTTTATGGCACATATGAAGAAGTATGTGAAGCGTTATCTCATCGTCACCATGATTCTCTTGAGAAGAATCATTTGAACAATTGTTTAGAACAATATTCTATCCATACTACACATCTCCGTATAATGACGGTTCCTAGAGTGTGTTATTATGGTTTTGTAGAACTATTTCAAGGGTTTTCCAACGGAGTCATGTCATACAATGAGCTCTAGAAACTTGGATTAATTGTTTCTATTTGTTTATATATTTCTGGTAATGTTCTTTTCTCACCGCCCTTTGTTTTCTTTGTGAGACCTTATCACCAACCATTTTGTTTGGTAATATTGGATGTGTGTTTTTTTACATTTATTTTTGTGGCACATATGAAGAAGTATGTGAAGCGTTACCTCATACTCACCATGAATCTCTTGAGAAGAATCATTTAAACAATTGTTTAGAATAATACTCTATCCATATTACACATCTCCGTATAATGATGGTTTCCGTAGGAAATATAAACTAGATGCCCTAGAGTGTGTTATTATGGTTTTGTGGAATTATTTCAATCATTTTTATTATGTGTAATAAGTTATGTAATATTAGTTGACCTGGACTTAGTCGTGACACATTTTATCATTTATATTTCCTTTGATATTTTTAGATTAATTGTACTTGTGGTGGGAGTATGTTTTTCTACAGAAAAGGAAGTTGTATCCATTGACGGGTGCAACCCTCCCTTATTAGAAGTGGATATGAACACCATTTCATTATCTTCAATGCAAATGTATTCCACTAAATGATGTTTAATTTTGTGTTGCATCTAGTGGATGGTGTTCTATATTTTAGTAGAGATTGTTGGAAATATGCCCTAGAGGCAATAATATTGTATTGTTATATTTCTATGTTCATAATTAAGAGTTTATATTTCATGTTATAACTGCTACGATCCTGGAATATGCGATTCAGTGGAAAACTCATATGCATGTGTGGAATGACAAACGGTAAAGAATAGGTTCCTAGTCTTGCCTCTAAGACTAGCTCAATTGTTGTTGGTGATAAAGTTTTCCAAATCTTAGGAGTGTAACGATAGTCCTAAAGCAACACTGAGAGTATGACGTTGGAAGAATGATCATATTGAACTGACCCAAACTTGTTTGTTATGAATTATGTTTATATCGTTTGTAATCAGTTGCAATAACACGGAGTGTTAACACGTGGTTTTGCTCCTTAGACCATGAGAGTATCGTAGTCACTTCTTACCATACGATGGACTTTGGGGTTGCTCAAATGTCCCTGATGACCGACAAGTATAGGGGATCTATCGTAGTCCTTTCGATAAGTAAGAGTGTCGAACCCAACGAGGAGAAGAAGGAAATGACAAGCGGTTTTCAGTAAGGTATTCTCTGCAAGCACTGAAAATGTAGGTAACAGATAGTTTTGTGATAAGATAATTTGTAACGGGTAACAAACAATGAAAGTAAATAAAGTGCAGCAAGGTGGCCCAATCCTTTTTGTAGCAAAGGACAAGCTTGGACAAGTTCTTATAATGAGAAAAGCGCCCCCGAGGACACATAGGAATTATCGTCAAGCTAGTTTTCATCACGTTCATATGATTCGCGTTCGTTACTTTGATAATTTGATATGTTGGTGGATCGGTGCTTGGGCACTGCCCTTTCTTGGACAAGCATCCCACTTATGATTAACCCCTATTGCAAGCATCCGCAACTACAAACAAGTATTAAGGTAAACCTAACCATAGCATGAAACATATGGATCCAAATCAGCCCCTTACGAAGCAACTTATAAACTAGGGTTTAAACTTCTGTCACTCTAGCAACCCATCATCTACTTATTACTTCCCAATGCCTTCCTCTAGGCCCAAATAATGGTGAAGTGTCATGTAGTCGACATTCACATAACACCACTAGAGGAGAGATAACATACATCTCATCAAAATATCGAACGAATACCTAATTCACATGACTACTAATAGCAAGACTTCGCCCATGTCCTCAGGAACAAACATAACTACTCACAAAGCATATTCATGTTCATAATCAGAGGGGTATTAATATGCATTAAAGATCTGAACATAAGATCTTCCACCAAACAAACCAACTAGCATCAACTACAAGGAGTAATCAACTCTACTAGCAACCCACATGTACCAATCTGAGGTTTTGGTACAAAGATTGATACAAGAGATGAACTAGGGTTTGAGAGGAGATGGTGCTGGTGAAGATGTTGATGGAGATTGACCCCCTCCCGATGAGAGGATCGTTGGAGATGACGATGGTGATGATTTCCCCCTCCCGGAGGGAAGTTTCCCCAGCAGAACAGCTCCGCCGGAGCCCTAGATTGGTTCCGCCTCGTGGCGGCGGAGTTTTGTCCCGGAAGCTTGCTTATGATTTTTTTCCAGG
This sequence comes from Triticum dicoccoides, assembly GCF_002162155.2. Classification (NCBI taxonomy): domain Eukaryota; kingdom Viridiplantae; phylum Streptophyta; class Magnoliopsida; order Poales; family Poaceae; genus Triticum; species Triticum dicoccoides. The sequence continues at coordinate 471,880,007 of NC_041389.1, read as the reverse complement.
ATAAAAGACTTCATATAGCAGAAGATGCCACCGGAGGGTTGCCAGGGGGTCCACGAGGCAGGGGCGCGCCCCCACCCTCGTGGACGGTGGGTGGCCCCCCTCAGGTATTTCTTCCGCTGAATAATTATTATTAATTCCAAAATGACTTTCATGGAGTTTCAGGACTTTTGAAGCTGTGCAGAATAGGTCTCCAATATTTCTCCTTTTCCAGCCCAGAATCCGAGCTGCCGGCATTCTCCCTCTTCATGTTAAACCTTGTAAAATAAGAGAGAATAGTCATAAGTATTGTGACATAACGTGTAATAATAGCCCATAATGCAATAAATATCGATATAAAAGCATGATGCAAAATGGACGTATCAACTCCCCCAAGCTTAGACCTCGCTTGTCCTCAAGCGGAAGCCGATATCGAAAAATATGTCCACATGTTTAGAGATAGAGGTGTCGATAAAAATAAAATACATACATGAGGGCATCATGATCATTCTCATAACAGCAACATATATATAATTTGTCATATGATTTCTTATGCTCAAGTAACAATCTATTTACAATGTCAAGTATGATTTAGAAACTTCATTGAGAACTAACAAACTATAATCTCAGTCATTGAAGCAATTGCAATTTATCATAACATCGGAAAGAGTCAATATAAGAGCTTTTCAACAAGTCCACATACTCAACTATCATTTAGTCTTTCACAATTGCTGACACTCACCCAATACTTATGGTTATGGAGTTTTAATCAGACACAGAGAAAGACAAGGGCTTATAGTGTTGCCTCCCAACGTTACCTCAAGGGTAATGTCAACAATAATAGTTCATGCTAACTTACATCCAATTGGATATATATATATATATATTAGGATCTTTCCAACACGAGGTGCTTGCCAAAGGATAAAATAAAAAGGGAAAGGTGAAGATCACCTTGACTCTTGCAAAATGTAAAAGACATAAAGTAAAAGATAGGCCCTTCGTAGAGGGAAGCAGAGGTTGTCATGTGCTTTTAGGGTTGGATGCATGAAATTTTAATGCAAAAGAATGTCACTTTATATTGCCACTTGTGATATGAACCTTTATTATGCAGTATGTCACTTTTATTACTTCCATATCACACGATCGTATAAAGCTTATTTTCTCTGCACTAATAAGTCATACATATTTAGAGAGCAATTTTATTGCTTGCAACATGACAACTTACTTGAAGGATCTTACTCAGTCCATAGGTAGGTATGGTAGGCTCTCATGGCAATAACTGGGTTTAAGGATAATTGGAGGCACAAGTACTATCTCTACTTGGTGCAAGGAATTTGGCTAGCATGAGGGGGAAAGGCAAGATCAACATGTTTGAATGATCCATGACAATATACTTTAACTGAGGTGTGAGAAAACATAACCCATTACGTTGTCTTCCTTGTCCAACATCAACTCTTTAGCATGCCATACTTTAATGAGTGCTCACAATCATAAAGATGTCCAAGATAGTATATTTATATGTGAAAACATCTCTTTCTTTATTACTTCCTATTAATTCCAATGATGACCAAAACTGTTTGCCAACTCTCAACAACTTTTAAGCCTCATACTCTTTATGTGTGAAGTCATTACTATCCATAAGATCAATATGAACTCTTTTATTCTTTTTATTCTTTTATGCACTTAGGATCATAGCAAGATACCAAAGCCCTTGACTCGAAACTAATCTTTCTTATATATAGCTCACGGACTGTGATGAGGATAGCACTATGGATCGCTGCAATCTACTCTACGGTCAACTTGTCGGTGAAGGTCGAAAATGAAAAACTAGGGTTAGGGTTCGTCACGAGAGAGGACAGAAGAGAGGAGATGAATTGAGACGGGGATCTAGAGATTGCTGGTTTGGTACCTATTCGAGTAGGCCCCACTTGTAAGAAGGAGGGGCAAAGTTGTTTGAAAAGTCTCTCGAACATGGTCAAGCCACTTTGACCAGTCGAAAAGGGTACGTAGGAGTATTTCCATAAGCGTAATAGATGGAAGAGGGGCAAAGTTGAGCACCTATTTTTAGGGGTAAAGAAGAGAGTGGTCGCAAATTGGGGGGATGTAAATGTCCCAAACCTCATAGTTGTATTCTCGCATAAAAAGATTAAATAATTTTGGAAGTTGTCGTGCTTTCAACAGTATTTTATATTGCTTAATTCAATGCTTTGTTTTTTACTTAATACCTAGAGATGCCTGTTTTCTTAGAGATCTTTGGGTGGAATATTACCCATAGATATAGCAGGACGTCAGTCTTTGGATTAATGGAGACAAATGTAGATATACGGATTTTTTTTACCGTGGTCTATGGATTTGAGTCATGTCATAACGGGTTTTCCAACGGGAACATGTCATACAATGAGCTCTAGGAACTTGGAATAATTGTTTGTATTTGTTTATATATTTTTTCTATTGTTCTCTTCTCACCGCCCTTTGTTTTCTTTGTTAGACCTTATGACCAACCATTTTGTTTGGTAATATAGAATGCAGTTTTTTATATTCATTTTTATGGCACATATGAAGAAGTATGCAAAGCGTTTTCTCGTCGTCACCATGAATCTATTGATAAGAATCATTTAAACAATTGTTTAGAATAATATTGTATCCATATTACACATCTCTGTATAATGAAGGTTCCTAGAGTTGTTATTATGGTTTTGTAGAATTATTTCAAGGGTTTTCCAATGGGGACATGTCATACAATGAGCTCTAGAAACTTGGAATATGTTTCTATTTGTTTGTATATTTCTGCTAATGTTCTCTTCTCACCGCCCTTTGTTTTCTTTGTGAGACCTTAACACCAACCATTTTGTTTGGTAATATTGGATGCATGTTTTTTACATTCATTTTTGTGGCACATATGAAGAAGTATGTGAAGCGGTACCTCATACTCACCATGAATCTGTTGAGAAGAATCATTTGAAAATATGTTTAGAATAATATTCTATCCATATTACACATCTTTGTATAATGACGGTTTCCATAGGAAATATAAAATAGATGCCTTAGAGTGTGTTATTATGGGTTTTTAGAATTATTTCAAGGATTTTTATTATATGTAATAAGTTATGTAATATTGTTTGACCTGGCCTTAGTCCTGACGCATTTTATCATTTATATTTGTAGATTAATTGTACTTGTAGTGGGAGTAAGTTTTTCTACCAAAAAGGAGGTTGCACAGACTAGAACTTCCCCATTCTATTAGCTGCAAAAACTTTGGAGTACAACTTCAAATTATAAATGCTTGGAAGTCAGTGTAGTCACTATCTGATTCAGAGCTCTTAAAAGTTGGGGGTATCCTTTACATATTTTTCTCAAGATACATAGTGCACCATATTTTTCTTTATCTCGCCACCAGAAATCCGTATGATCTGGATGAGGTCCTCACAAGGACCAGAAATCCACAATCACCTGAGATTCATTTTAGTTGACATTGGTGCATAATTATTTCAAAATTCTTAAAACCTCCCAAGTTTTATATTTACTTTAGTAGTGTAGACTATATTTACTCATAGTCATAAGAGTTTGTTTTACTTATATACAACCATTCTTGATTGTGAAGCGTTACCTCATACTCACCATGAATCTGTTTAGAAGAATCATTTGAAAAATTGTTTAGAATAATATTCTATCCATATTACACATCTCTGTATAATGACGGTTTTCGTAGAAAATATAAACTAGATGCCATAGAGTGTGTTATTATGGTTTTGTAGAATTATTGTAAGGATTTTTATTATGTGTAATAAGTTATGTAATATTGGTTGACCTGGCCTTAGTCGTGACACATTTTATCGTTTATATTTCCTTTGATATTTGTAGATTAACTGTATACTTGTGGTGGGAGTATGTTTTTCTACCAATAAGGAAGTTGTATCCAATGATGGGTGCAACCCTCCCTTGTTAGAGGTAGATATGAACACCATTTCATTATCTTTAATGCAAATGTATTCCACTAAACAATGTTTAATTTTGCTCTGCATCTAGTGGATGGTGTTCTATATTTTAGTAGAGCTACTTACATGTGGTTCAATGCCTCTATCATTTAGTTTTCTGGCTAATTAGAAATAATTATGGCTAAGAATTTAATGTAAATATAATTAGTTTCCAACCTAGTATCTTAATTTTCTCTTCTTTGTTAGCTTGTCTTGCTATGTTACTTGTTTTCTACCTAGCTTCTTACATGGAGGGGCGGCACCCCTAGACATCCTAGTATAGTTATCTATCTTCTATAATTCTCTAGAATCTTAGTCACACCCTAGATATTTCTTACTACTCATAAAAATATATCCCTTTAGATTCTCTATATAAGCAACATCGCAATGGTCATCCATGGCATCTTCAAAAGCTTTATTTCTCAAATATTTCTTTTTGACGATGATTGGCAAGACCAAAAGCTCCCTAGAAATAAGGGGAAAGTAGTACAGAAGATATTTACAAGACCAAAAGCTCCCTAGAAATAACATGCCATTTGCCATAGCTAAACCCAACTAGACAAGGTCCTCCCTAGCGAGGTAAGCAACATCTAACACCTATAAAGAGACGTTCTAGAAAAGCCTTCGGTTCCTCTCATTCCATACATGCCACAACACATAAATGTGCATATTGCCAAAATGCTTCCGCCTCAACGAGTCCAAAGCCTCAATATTTCTGTTCCACCAGTCGTCGAGCGTGGAAAAACCCGGGGCCGAGCTTGGCATGATCGAGGACCAGAACACAACGATACCCCAAATGCTCTGAACAAAAAGGCACCCCTGAGAGAGATGCTTGTTCGTTTCAAATTCAGTGTTGCACAAACTGCAAATCTCCTCGTGAGGCCAACCACGTATAGCAAGACGATCCGCAGTTAGTGATTCCCGGTGAGGGAGGACCCAAACGAACAACTTCTACTTTGGCTGAACTTTGGCCTTCCAAATCTTGTGCGTTCGAAAGGAATCGACACACCTTCAAATTGCAACCTATAGCTTGAAGTCGCGGAGTAGATACCATTTGTAGAAGCCGTCCATGTGATGGCATCATGAGTAGTCGGGTCAAGATGCACATCATGAAGAGAGATCCATAGGCCAACAAACTCACAAATTCGACAAGTCAGAGAGAAATTCCCAAAGGTCCGGATACAACTATTATCGTGAAGAGCTACAAAAACAGTGAGAAATTTGCGCCGAGCAATAGAAAACATGGAGGGAGCCATTTCTTTAGGGGCGCAACCATGCAACCAACGATCAAACTAGAAACTTGTCTTTATCCCATCACCCACCTCAATATTCATTGCCGCACGAAAAAGGTCCATGTCAATGGCATCACAGGGAAGCTCAGAGCAATGCCAAGGCCAATCCGTGGCAGTCCACTCTAACAATGGCCAGAGTCGAAGGGCCCTCCCAAAATGCTTGGAACCAAGGATGCCAAGGCCACCCAAATCCTTTGCTCAGCACATGACCTCCCAAATAACAAGGGAATGACGCCTAGCAGCATTACCATCCCCATCTCCCATCCAAATGAACGATCTTTGCAGTCGGCGGAGCTTGTTTTTCACCCACTTTGGAAAAGGGAATATAGTCATGTGAAACACGCCGATGGAGGTGGGGACTGACTTGGCGAGCTCAACTCTGCTTGCACGATTGAAAAGCTTACCCCTACAACCTTTAAGCCTCGAGCCCTTCTTATCAGTGAGAGGCTAGAAATCTACCCTTCGAAGTTTTCGATAATGCAGAGGCAACCCCAAATACTTACATGGGAAAGTTCCAACCTTGGCGGGGAGGTGGTGAAGGACGTGAGTAAAATCCACATCATCACAACAGATAGAAAAAAATCAGTTTTCCATGTTACATAGGAGCCCACTTGCATCGCCAAAGCATTTGAGGACCCCCATCAATCACTCGTAGCTCCTCCTTGTCTGGGTTTGCAAAGATTGCAGCAACATTAGTATACGAGGAAAGGCAAAGGGATCCATTACGAGCACGAATAGGCTGAAGTAAACCACCCTCCACGGCCCTCGCGAATAACCTTGGCGAGGGTCAATGCCATGATGAATAGCATGTGGGACAAAGGATCCCTTGATGGAGTGGCCAAAAGCGGTTCCCGGCCGGCCATTGAGAAGCACACGCAAGGACTTGGAAGCCAGAGAAAAGCTCAACCAGTCACGAAAACGTTGGCCAAAACCGAGGGCTAAGAAGACCTCCAGCATATAGGGCCATCCAACTCATCCTAATCCTTCAAGTTACTAAGGATGCGTTTGGTTGCAGGGTTATCCTCCCAGGGACAGGGATAGCCCCTTTTTACAGTGGTTGCCACTCGTTTGGATCTGAGGCAAAGAGGGATAGAGGCAGCCAGATGCTTCGAATATTACCGAAAAACAGGGCTGGGGACAGCCGCGAAAAAGCAGCGGGTCGCGGCAACCACCCCCGCGCGCGCACTCGCGAAACGTTTTTTTGCTATTGACTCGTCCTCACCCCCTCCCGAACAGCTGAAATCCTCTCTTTCCCATTACTCGAGCTCGTCTTTCTCGCTCGTGCATGGCGGCAGCGACGGCGCGGCGGCGGCGCATCTAGCAGAGAGGCCGACCGTTGCGGCTGGTGCACACGGGAAATGCAGGACGGGGTTTGAGGCGGCGGTGCGGTTGGATCTCGAGATGGCCGGCAGTTGGATCTCGACGAGCCAGGCGGCGGCGCGGCTAGATCTCGAGGAGCCAGGCGGCTGGGGCCTGAGGAGACGCGCGGCCAGTGATTGAGGGTGGGCCGGTGGCTACGTGCATGGGGCTGGTCCGCTGGTGGATGTGTGAGACGAGATGAATCAATATTTCTATCTTCAGTTTGCTAATCTATCTTCAGTTTGCCATCGTGTGTCTTGCTCTTGTGTAGTTTTGCTGCTACTGTATTTTCTGCTGCTGTATGCACCGAGGCGTGCTTGATGTGTGGTGGTCGTGCGTTGGTGCTCAATCAAAAATGCAGATTATGGTCTAATCTCATCACATCAAGCAAAAATATCATCACAACCCTTATTATTCATCCTTTGAACCAAACACTTCAATGGCTATCCTCAACCACCCAACCAAACAAAAACAAGGGCTATCCCTAGCCACTGGTTGGGGATACCCACAACCATCCTATCCTATCCCTCAAACCAAACACATCCTAAGCTCCCACGATTTAACCGGCGTCCATGGCCCCACCCGTAAGAAAATGGATCTTGGTTTTGACTTTTGAGTCGGTTTGACCTAGTCCTGGCCATCTCAGGCCTGGCCCTGTCGGCCCACCCAGGCCCGGCCCTAAAATTCAGGGCCTAGGCCCAATGGGCTTGCCCGTGGGCCGGACTTGGGCTTGAGTTTTGAGCCCATCAGCAGGGCCTGGACGGGCTTGGGCTTGGCATATTGGCATTTTAAGGAAGAGGCCCGGCCCATAGCCCTAAGCCCTAAGGGCTTTTCAGGGCTTTTTACCAGATGGGCTGGGCTTGGGCTTGAAAAGTAGGCCCGGTGATAGGGCTTGGGAGGGCCTGAGCCTCAGTTATTCGCTGTGGGCTTTTTTAGGCCCGGCCCGGCCCGGCCCATGGCCAGATATAGTTTGACCACACACACGCCGGTTCCCTGTCCTCTCGAACCTATCCGCTGCTTCCCTGGATCCCTATCCCTCCTGTGTGCCCGCCGCTGCGAGCGTCCACCATCACGACCGCCCCCGATCTATCCGTGCGTCGTAGCCCTGCTTCCGCCTTCCACCGTGTCGCGGTCTCCGGCATTGTGCCCGCCTCCTCTGCGATCCCGTGTAGCACCCCAGCTCCCCGTCCACCTTCGCTACTCCCCGCCCCCGCTCCTCTGCGCCGTTGTGCCGATTGTTGAGCCCCGCCTCTGCGGGCGGTGGTGTTGGTGCCCTCCTCTGCACCGCCACTAATCCACTACCACGCGACCTGACCCATCTCTCTCTCTCTCTCTCTCTCTCTCTCTCTCTCCACGGCGAGGCAATTGTCGACGACGGCGACGCGAGGGGCCTGAGCAGGCAGCGCGGAAACTTTCCACGGCCCTCGCCGTGACGCCGTGCACCATGCTGCCGACAGGACGCGCTGCGGCAGTGCGCTGGACGGGGACGTCTGGTGCCTCCAGCGCTCGGCCACTTTTGTGTTCCCAAGAGATTCAAAGGCACGTTGGCTTGTCCCTCTAGGACTATGCGGACGAGCTGGTTCTACTCCTCTCCGTCATGGCGCAGATGGTGAGGTTCTGATTCATCAAATTATTCGACATCTTAATTTTATTTCTCTCATCTCCAAGCTCAGGGCCAGATTTTTGGGTCGTTAAACATGTAGGCATTTTATTAAATCGACAGAAGATCTGATGGGTGCACACAAAGTGTTCGTGGAATTGCCTCCACGAGGTTGTAGTACATGAAACAGTTGGTTGTTTAGGAAGCGTGCCTTTTTCAATCTCGACTTTGTTTGTAGACTTGCGGTATCATATATATGTGGATGGCATCTGATTATGAGTAAGAAAATATCAAACTTTCTGTCCTGTCTCCACTCTCTTACCAAATTTGTTATAGTAAGTTTCTAATGTTACAAAAGCGATTTTATATAAGTTGATTTGGCTTAGACTGTGCTGCTCATTTCTTGGCTGCAAAGGGTGGCTTGTTGTGTTTATAGCATGCTATACATTGCACACAACTATATTTTCCAGATCACTGCTTCGTCTTTTCTCAGTTTTACTAATTGGAGTATATTTCTGGTTGAGAGGGGAACTTCCTGGTAGAACTGTAGCTTAGATAGGGAGTGATTCATTCTGGAACTCATCCGGCAACATGCAAAAATTCTACTCCGTAATTAAATCCATGGCAGTGATACTTTTCCCTATCAGTACAGTTACTAAGCTCCCAGGAAATGGAGCTTCCTGGGGCGTTGAGCGTTTGAGGAGCGAATGGGCCTATGCTGTCATTGGGTGGACGAAATTGACTGAACGGGCTGGGTTACTTTCCTTGGTGTACGTGTCGCTCTGGGCGAGTTGGACCTCAGAGCTAGACACACGAAAGGAGAAACCGCCTCCTATGCACAGGCGGTTGCGGTGCTGCCGCAATCCATCTCTCCATCTCTCTCTCCCTCTCTTGCAGCGAGCCAATGGTCGACTACAGCGATGCACCGGGCTTGGAGGAGTAGCAGGTGCCCGTGGTTGCTGAGGCGCCGCAAGAGCTGCGGGAGGCCGCTGCGCCCTCGCCGTGCATCACGCGGCCAAAGGAGATGAGCTGCAGCGGAGCTGGACAGGGATGTCCGCCGCTCGGTCACCTCCATCAACCCCGCGAAGCTCAACTAGGTCTGCACCCCTTCTTCCGTTCCTTTCTTCCTCCGTTCCCCTTCCCGATATTTTTGCAACGTGGAGATGTTGAAACTAGGCGGTTCTAATTAGTCTGACAGGGCATGGATGGTGTGTGCATCAGTTGCTGAATGTTGGCAATGGATATAATTTGTATGCAGTTTTTGTGTGCTTGGTAAGAAGTAGTAGATACCTTTGGGATTTTTTCTCGCTTGAGTTTTGAATCTGAAAGCCAGCCTGCGTGCTATTGTTGAGCACCATGTCACATGTGCTTGCATATTATGAGTCTTTATTGCTTTGAATCCTTTTCCTGTAGTTTCCAGTGTAAAAAGGCATATGTGCCATGTTCGTCGGATAATATATAGACTATAAATTGAAATTAACTTCTTGCGAGTTATCATGAAGTGGTTGGTTCTGTTGTTTTTTAGGGTAGTTCCCCAACATGTTTGATACATTTTCCCGCAAAAAAAAAACATATTTGATACATATAAATAAATTGTGGATGCCAAGATATCTGATACGTGGTTACAAAATTTGACTGGATAATCTTATATTTTATCTCCTGAGCATATACTGAACAACAACAAAAAATAACATACACGTCTTTGTGCAGGTGGCAGATTCAGAGTTTTCATATGTGAGAGCTGTCACACCACACAAGACATGAACTAATTTCAGAGAACTCTCTATGGAAGTGATGGATTTGAATGCTTACAGGTACAAAACTGTATTGAATTCTAACTGGTCACATATGTTGCTTTTTGAAAAGTTTCCAGATTACATGCATGTATATCTGCTGGTCCTTAATGAATATAGTCGAACTGGTGTTTTTCACAAATCATTGATAATGGGAAAAGTCACTTGATTTTTGTCAGTGTTGCTCCTATGAATTACTTAAACTCAGAATCCAGGGATTTCATTAATAGTTAGGTGTGGAAACATAGCACTGCTATTCTTCATTTCAGACAATGTAACTTTAATTTTTATACTTCTATAAGCACTAAATTAATTGGATTATCAATGATTTGGAAACGACTGAGTGCTAATTACACAAGATGGAAGATTAAGTTGAATCTGATCTATTTACCGGAGTATAGTTCAAAGACAAATCATGTTATTGTTGTATAATTAGAAATGTGATCATATCTATGAATTCAAGAATTAGTTGGGCCACAGGTTAAACCGTTCTGTTCATCTAAATGTCAAATCATTCATATCTACATCATTCTAAAAGTGTTTTTATGGCATTCGATGCTAATTTCAGGTACAGGTTCAGGACTGAAGAAGTCATGGTTTAACGCTTCCACATCGTCATTGGAGCTGAACCAGTGCATAATCCGGTGCTCCCAGGACTCACCGCAGCCGGTGTGGTCGCCAATGTCACTCTCCCGCACCGCGGTATAGGGAGGATGCTTGCGGTAGAGCTCCCGGGCCTTGAGGGCCATGGGCGGGGTAGGCAGGATGGACCGGGACGGGGATACTGCTGAGGCTGCTGATGAGAACGCTGGTGGTGGTGGTGACCAAGGCACGGGGGCTGATGGTGTTCACGGTGGAGCAGACTGCCAAGGTCTTGGTGACCTCCGCCATGGAGCAGCAGTGCAGCCTATGAATGTGTGCAGCTCCATGAGCATGGCCTTTTCGTACTCCGCGCTCACCGCCTTAATCGCAGCCTGCCACATGGTCGACGATGCACTCTTCCCTATCTGCCTTCGGTTCAGTCTCATTGTGATGTATGCTGCCACAGGCACCAGGTGACACGCCGGAATGCAGAGCGAGGTGAGCTGGTGCTGCTACCATTGCTTTATCCATTGCATGGTTCTTTTATTTAGTTGCACGATGCTTTCTATCTTGATTTTTTTGTGTTGGATGAGCTGATTGTATAACGTGAAGCCAAGCAGAACCAGCTTGTTATTTGTGAGAGTCGGCTACTTTCAAGTCCTGTTAATAGGTGAATGAGTTGAACTCAGCTCACACTTGTAGTTTGTATCGATGCCATTCTTCATCAGGGATAAACTGTCAAATTTTCAGTTGATAATGGTGCTAATGTTCGGCCCGTGCTGGATTTACTTGGATTTTTTTGGTATGATGATACCAGTCCTATCAAATTGTTATATTGTGTGAATGTTTGTACAATTTGATGTTTATAAGTAAAATATCTAAATTAACACTAATATATATTGTATTTTTTTCCAAAAACACCAATATATATTGAGTTTGTAGTATTGTCCGTATCTAAATTCTGCTGGATGTTAAACATTGAGCTCGGGGAAGTTCATTGAATACATAGTCACCCGACTGCATGTATGGTGTCATTGTTCAGATTGCATGTATGATTTTTCATTGTTAAACAATATTGACCACTCCCTTTAACTAAGAGAATTTTTATTTTTATATTGATTTTCTGTATGGTTTCTCTGCTGATCACAATTTGGTAATAACCCAAGGTTGCCTTGATGTGCTATGGTGAACAATTAGCAGAGACATCTCTTAAAAAAGCTTCTACTCTCATCTGTCATTTATGCATATGTACATGTAAGATCGATCATGATTATTTTGGACCAACGTTTATACCACTTCCCCGTATGTTAATATACGGGACATCGATTGCTTGTGAAAAATATTACAAAGATGTCCTCGATTCTATAAAAGGATTTTGTTCCATCTATGTGATTGTGTGATGTTCCTGAAACGTATGTTCACTTGTCTATTGTCCTCTTGGGTCTGAAATATTGTTGCGCATCCTTTCTCATCATTATATAGACAAGAATAGTAATTTTGTTCTATCCTTCCCATCCAAGTACGGAAATAAAGAAAAATTCATATAGATTTTAAAAGTGATGTGTTGGCCTTATCAAAAGCTGCTTATTTGTCTCATCTCTTGCTGAGAATTGGGGTGTTTAAAATATCAAGCAAGGATGTCCATATGCTATTGATCGTACACCTCCTCTTCATAATCGTTGACTTTACAAATTCAAGCCCATTTGAGAAATATCACACTTTCTAATGTGACACTATTTTGAAAGTTGGAATGTAGGGTGTACATGACACAACAGATTGTGATGTCCAGTGTGAGCGACAATGATCCATTTTTCCTGTACGAGTTGTCCGACAAAATAATGTCGATGCAAGACGGCGCAGCAAAGCGCGCTTTTGGCTCTAGTGTAATATTCAAGTCTAGGAGATCTCCTACTTGTCCTTTTGAGTTGTACATCTTAAGTTGTTTAGTGTGAAGCGAAAGTACTTTACAATTGTGAGATACTTCTAACAGAAAGACCACTATTCCTTATTATTCGATGAGATGCCTCTAGCACGGTTGTTCACTCTTGTGCAAAGCTTCCTTGATTTCATTCCAGGTGATTTTTGCGTGAGTCATTCTACCATTTCAAAGCAGGGCCTTCCATCTTATCTCAGGGGAGAAAAACCCCCTCTCATGTCTAAAAAGTAAAAATACTTAGTGATGTCTAGCTTCTTCCTCCCAACCTAGAGCTTTTACGGGAGGAAAGGCACAGCTTAGACTTGGGGTACATCAGGCCCTTTTCTGGCTTCATATGGAGCTGGCTATGGTGTGTGGTGGTGAACTGCTGATCTTGCCATCCCAAGTGGTGTCGACGTGTCGTCCCCGGGATGACGAGACACGAGAGTGTATATTGGTGGGGCTGCGATTGGACCTGGTCGTAATCTCAGTTCAGGGCCCTTTATGCAAAAAGCTAGGGACTTGTCTGTATTTTCCTTTATTTTGAGTTATGTTGATAGCTTTGTACTGCTAGTCTGCTACCGCTCTGTGATTAATAGGAGCTCTCGAACCTCCAGAGCCGTCTTTGGATAAAAAACAAATCGCCATGTGTGCATGCCAAAAATGATGCAGCATGAATACGAGCTCAAGTGACACACATAATGTACGTGATTATGTGTTTTCATAGTTTTAGCACTACCTTGGCTTGGGACGAAGATTTGTGGCATGCAAATGCTAGGACAGGCGTGTTTTTAGTGCCCGTTTTTTTTGTTTTGGCTTTCGATTTTTAAAGTTTTATATCTTTTAAACAAAAAACTTCAAATTAAATTATGTTTTCCTATTTGTGTTGCTCGTGAGCATCACTTTTAAATAAGATCATTTTGAATATATTTCAATGACTTTTAAAAATGTTAAGTTTCAGTATTGAAACTTAGTACGAGCGACCTATACAAATCAATTATTTTGTGACTAATTTGCTCCAAAATATATTCTTGAAACTGGTTGAAACTTGGTAGTTTAGATAAAAAAACCCGTAAGTTTCATCGTTGAAACTTATTTTTTTTTGAGGGATTTTTTTTACTGTGCTGTGACGCCCGGATAATCAATCTACAGTAACCCTCTACTAACGATGCCACGTCACCTCCATTTCGGTTACTAACCTCGCGTTAGTTCAAAATCGATTCAAATCCAAATTCAAAATCAAACAAATAATAAAAGTTTTCCAATCTTAAAACTAAAATGTTTGGAGAGAGCCAAATAATGCATAAGTAATATTGGTGAAGAAACCAACCTCTTTGAAAGTGTTTGATTCCTAAAGTAAACTAGTAAACATGCACGTGCAACGCACGTATAGTTAAAAAGTTATGATTTGCTTTTTTCTAACCTCTCCCCCTAAGGGGATAAGAACATCTACGATCCCTCCTGCTTCAGTGAACCGAAAAATACGCCACCGCGGAATAATATGCCTTGCTCTCCTCCCACCTAGCTCGTGGTTCAGTGAACCCAAAAATCAACAACATAACATTCCTGGCATATTCTTTGGTGTCTCTTGAGCAAAATATTTCCATGGACAAATCGAGCTAACGTATAGGTAGCAGAACATGACTTTAAAATGAACAATGCATTTTGTACATCTCAATTCTTAAGCCCACAATTGATCATAGCTCCAATGTTAACCATCATCCTAAAATGCAACTCTATTTCTCCACAACTATTACTTTGACCATCACATCTCTATTCATGCAAAGTCCAAATATGTTGTCAAGAAAGTAATGCACAAATGGTAGCCAAGTCAGACGAGCATACTAATTTTGCACTGCCAAATAATCACCTAACTTTGCCCTAGACTCCATCCATGCCATGGGGAGTGGGGCGATGGCCGGCAAGGCAGTCATAAATGCAATAAATATTTTAAAAAATAATTGACGAAGATTCAGGATAAAAGTGCAGTGGGGCTCAGCTGAAATTTTGGGATGATTTGTTTTTCGAAAAATAGAATATAGCAAAACCAGTCCATGACCAAGACCAGAGAAATTATTGATCAAAGTATCATCGATTAATAGTTGTGTTCATTTTGGATTTTTGGGTGCACATGTCAGTATCAAGTATCTAAACATGAGCTTCGCATAGCTTTAAAAAATATATATGAATATGAATAAGTATATTGAATGTCTAATCATGCTAACATTGAAGGATGGTAGAAGCTCACCAGCTTCCTGATAATCCCGGTGTTTATACTTATCTAGCAACATGACGTCTCGGTCCGCCTCATGTCCACCTCCTGCACACTCGGTCCGCCATTGGGGTGCACCTCGACGCCGATAACCCCATGGCACCTGCTTCTTGATGTCTCTCGTGGTATTCATGGCATGCAGCAGGGCTCTGGACCGGAGTGATATAATCATATAACTGTAATTAAATTAAACATTAATGGCAGGCATACTTGTTCTACGCTGTCAACAACAAAGCGGGCATAACTCCATGAAAATCTGCTTACCTAAGTTTCAACATTGTTTTCTTATCAATTGTAAGATGTTTTAAATCATGTAGTCTCAACCAATGCTGGTTTTAACAATATAAAATGTGTATATGGGCTTTTTATGAAGCTGTAGTAATATGGACTAAAATAGATTTACTGGTTTCAGTCAAGCTCCTCCTAGAAAGGAAGTCCATATTTATTTTTTCCGAAGGGCCAAAGCCCCATAGGTGATGTCGTACCTTGCCATTGGCTTGGAGGCCGTGACCTCCCTGCCCCTCCTTGTTTATTCCTTATTTTCTCATTCTTTGTTTCCTTGAGGTCCACCTCTCTTTCCATTTTCTCTGCGGGAAGGCAATATAGTTTGAGATGCATCGGACTTTTAGAAAGTAACTCTGAACTTCATGTATATTTTCCAGAACTTTAATTTGAACTTGATTACAGGCCAAAAGCTTATATGCACATGCTGAACCATCTAGATAACAAGTTAGGGCTGCATACTTACAGTTTTTTGTACAGAAAATCACCTAACAAAATTGTCTATCTAGAATTTCATTGAAGAATTGTAATTATTCACACATGAAACTGAAATAGTTATGCTTTTGTATAAATTGTGGCTGGGTTGATCCTCAAAAAAAAAAACCACAAATGGTTATGATTTAACATTCAACAGAAAACATCAAATGTGCGGCCATGAAAATAACTGAAAATTGTTTTTCCCCCACAAAAGGTTGAGGAGCATACTGTTCTCATGTCAATTTCCAAAACAACACTCATGAATTATGATGTTTACTGGTGGAGCTTGTATAGGTGTTATTTCTCGTAATGATGGCCAAAATGGCATTACAGTTGCATGGTCTAAATGATGCTACCTAAATCAGTATTAATAGTAGTGTCAAACTTTATACAAAAATAGTTTGGATTTTCATAACCACTTACTTCTAAGTTCTATAAAAGTCAGCCATGTTAAGACATTGTCCAATCACCATGTATTCATGCAGTTTTTGCAACCTAAACACTGTGGATCCACACAAGTAGGAAATACAGTGCCCACACATAGGAAAGAGACTCAAGCAAGCAGTGGTTACCTGCAGGCGGTGAAGGTGCATGCATCCACCTTTGCTCTCGGTCGTTGTGGTTGACAGAAGAACTTGTCCATCAGCTTCAGTACAATGGAAAATCAACATGTCGTCAACTTGCCATCAACTTCAGTACACGGCAAAATCAACATGTCATGAGCAAAATCAATTCATGAAGGAATTATTTCTTGGCTTGACGAAGAGAGAATAGTTTCGAGATGGTCATTCGGTTGTTCGTGATGGCGCACCCGGACGCGACTTGGTGAGGCGGAGATGCTTCGTTGCTTACCTGTAAGAGGCGGCGACAATTCCGTCACGCGGCGGAGGGTTGTGCCGGCAACGGTTGCGCAGCTTGTATTAGTGGCGCGTGGAGGGACAAGTAAGATGATCCCAGCGGCGGCAACGGCAGCAAAAGTCGGCCCACAGCCATGGCTCCGACAACGGCTCGCATAAGGATGGGGTGGTGGTTCCAATGGCAGAGGCAGCCTGGGTCGCCTGCTCGGGGAGGTGACGGGGAGCGCGCCGGTGCGGTGAGGGCGA
>NC_041389.1:471852435-471862684 GCF_002162155.2 Triticum dicoccoides | reverse complement strand
GAACGGCGCGGCGCGGCGCGGTCTGCAGGAGGAGGAGGAGGAGGTCGTGCGGGGGGCGGTTTTTTTTTGACTGCGAGGCGATTTTTAGTGCGGGGCGATTAGCGGTCGATTTGGCTTGTTGCCTGGTTGGTAGCGTTAAACACAGAATGATTAAAGGCCATTAGATCTTGATGATCGATGGATGAAATTGTTTGGATCTGCCCCTCTCTTTCTTTTATAGTGGTAGTAGATAAAATAGTAGCAAAACAATTAATCAAATGCTTTTTACAATTAATAAATTATTAAACTATTCTATCTAGTTGCCCAAACTTAGGTGGCCGTAGTATAATCATTTAGACCAAATTAGGGACTACTTTTATAAGTCATAAATCTAAAATAAAATTGAAACTAAAGGTAACAGAAAAATAAATAAAAGAATAAAAACAGAAGACAAAACAAATACAAAAGGAAAAATAAAACAGGACCCCCCCGCTGGGCCAAGTGGCCCAGCTGGCCTCAACCGCTCAAACGGGCCGACCCACCCCGGCCCAGCCGCTCCCTATAACCCCGTGAGCCACCCCGAAACCCTAGCCCGATCCCACTCTCCACTCCTCCCCACGATCCCCTTCTCTCACTCGTCTGGATCGGGATCGAGGCGACCTTGCCCTCGCCCCCATCGCCCCTGGCGCACGATCCCCTCTCCTCCCTCAGTCCCCCTCGATCAGGATCGGGCTCCGACCCTGGTGCCCCGCTGCTCGCCTCGCCGTCGGTGTTCCCCGACACCGCTCGTCGTCTCCGGCGTCACCCACGCCCGATGCAAGCCGCAGCCGGCGCCGCCCTGCTCGGACTTCTCCGCGCCCCTCCTCTCCGTCGCCGACTCGGCCCCGACCTCACCACCTCGACGCCGTCGATTGCCGGATCCCGCTTCCTCGCCGTACCTCCTCCTCTACGTCGCTGTCGTCCCCGTCCTCCACAACGGCTCCCTCGAGCCTCGCCGCCCCCTGGTCTCTACTCGAATGTGAGGGCCGCCTTCCCTCTCTTCCCTCTCTGTCCAGCGCCGCCTCCCGTTCGTCCCCGCGTGCTAGCACGAGACGCTCCGCCCCTGACCCCCCTTCGTGGCCGCGTTGTACGCGCGCCGCCCTGCGCCCCCGTCCACGGCCACGAACGGCCAACCATCCCCCGCTGCGCCCGGCGCTCGCGCCCATCAGGCACCTACGGCCTTGTCCGCCTCACGCCCCCAATGGCCGCTCGTTGGCTCCCTGAACCGCCGCCCCTTTCCATCCCGCGGCGGTCCTGTTGCTGTGCCGCATCGGCGCGCAGCCCCGGCTTCCTGCGCGGCAGCTGCCGCTCGTCGTGGTGGCCGCCAGCACCCATCGTCGTTTCCCCACCGTTGACCTGGGCGGGTGCCCAGCACCCGCTCCAGGTGCCCGTCGGCCTGACCCGCTGTGGCCTCTGTGCCATTGACCCGAGGGGCCCAGCCCACATAACGTTTTAACAAAAAAAGAAAAGGAAATAATAAAGAAATAATAATAATTAAAATATTAATTGATTAATTAAAGAATTAATTAACTTAATTAATCCTGATTAAATTAATCTAATCACTAGTTAACTTAATTAAACTCTGATTAGCCTGTTCAGTCGATGACATGCGGCCCCCACACGTCAGTTTGACCCAGTCAACGCCCTGCTGACTGCTGACATCATGCTGACATCATGCTGACATCAGCAATCACTGTTCTGGATAATGTTGCATTAAAATAATTAAATAAATCCTGAAAATGATTTAAATCTTTTAAAATTAATAGAGAATAAACCGTAGCTCAGATGAAAATACTTTCTACATGAAAGTTGCTCAGAACGACGAGACGATTTCGGATACGCAGCCCGTTCGTCCACCACACACCCCTAACATATCAAACATGCAACTTTCCCCCTCCGGTTCATCTGTCCGAAAACACGAAACACCGGGAATACTTTCCCGGATGCTTTCCCCCTTCGTCGGTATCACCTACTACCGCGTTAGAACACGTCTAGCTCTGCTTGTTGTCCTGTTATGCACTTGCTTGCTATGTATTTACTGTTTCTCCCCCCCTCTTCTCTCCGGTAGACCCTGTGACGATGCTGATGCCCCTGTGGTCGACTACATCACCGACGACCCCTCTCTCTTGCCAGAGCAACCAGGCAAGCCCCCCCTGATCACCAGATATCGCCTACTCTTCTCTATACTGCTTGCATTAGAGTAGTGTAGCATGTTACTGCTTTCCGTTAATCCTATTCTGATGCATAGACTGACATTGTTGCTACATCTGTTGATACCTTACCTGCAATCCTAAATACTTAGTATAGGATGCTAGTTTATCATTATTGGCCCTACATTCTTGTCGGTCTGCCTTGCTATACTATTGGGCCGTGATCACTCGGGAGGTGATCACGGGTATATACTATACACACATACATACTATACAGATGGTGACTAAAGTCGGGTCAGCTCGAAGAGTACCCGCGAGTGATTCACGGATTGGGGGCTGAAAGGACCTTTGTCCCGATGGCCCTCTGTGTGGATCTTTGTGGCGGAGCGACAGGGCAGGTTGAGACCGCCTAGGAGAGAGGTGGGCCTGGCCCTGTTCGGCGTTCGCGGATATTTAACACGCTTAACGAGATCTTGGTATTTGATCTGAGTTGGCTACGAGCCTATACGCACTAACCATCTACGCGGGAGTAGTTATGGGTATCCCGGCGTCGTGGTATCAGCCGAAGCACTTCAGACGTCAGCGACGGAGCGGCGCGCGCCGGATTGGACTGGAACGCCTGCTAGGCTAGGTCTGCTTCCGGCCGCCCTCGCAACGTGCAGGTGTGCTATGGGCGATGGGCCCAGACCCCTGTGCGCTTAGGTTTAGACCGGCGTGTTGGCCTCTCTGTTTTGCCTAGGTGGGGCTGCGAGGTGTTGATCTTCCGAGGCCGGGCATGACCCAGGAAAGTGTGTCCGGCCAAATGGGATCAAGCATGTTGGGTAAGTTGGTGCACCCCTGCAGGGAAGTTAATCTATTCGAATAGCCGTGATCTTCGGTAACAGGACGACTTGGAGTTGTACCTTGACCTTATGACAACTAGAACCGGATACTTAATAAAACACACCCTTCCAAGTTCCACAGACAACCCGGTGATCACTTTTCCACAGGGCGACGAGGGGAGGATCGCCGGGTAGGATTATGCTACTGCGATGCTGCTGGAGATGCTACTTGGAGATGCTACTTGGAGATACTACTTGGAGGACTTCAATCTACTCTCTTCTACATGCTGCAAGACGGAGGCTGCCAGAAGCGTAGTCTTCGACAGGATTAGCTATCCCCCTTTTATTCTGGCATTCTACAGTTCAGTCCACCGATATGGCCTTTTACACATATACCCATGCATATGTAGTGTAGCTCCTTACTTGCGAGTACTTTGGATGAGTACTCACGGTTGCTTTTCTCCCTCTTTTCCCCTTTCCCTTCTACCTGGTTGTCGCAACCAGATGCTGGAGCCCTGGAGCCAGACGCCACCCTCGACGACGACTCCTACTACACTGGAGGTGCCTACTACTACGTGCAGGCCGCTGACGACGACCAGGAGTAGTTAGGAGGATCCCAGGCAGGAGGCCTGCGCCTCTTTCGATCTGTATCCCAGTTTGTGCTAGCCATCTTATGGCAACTTGTTTAACTTATGTCTGTACTCAGATATTGTTGCTTCCGCTGACTCGTCTATGATCGAGCACTTGTATTCGAGCCCTCGAGGCCCCTGGCTTGTATTATGATGCTTGTATGACTTATTTATGTTTTAGAGTTGTGTTGTGATATCTTCCCGTGAGTCCCTGATCTTGATCGTACACGTTTGCGTGCATGATTAGTGTACGATTGAATCGGGGGCGTCACAAGTTGGTATCAGAGCCGACTGCCTGTAGGAATCCCCCTTCCACACTCCTTGGCCGAAGTCGAGTCTAGACATTGAAAAAAAAACTTTTACTAACATGGCTGTGTGCCTTATGGGCCCACGTCGCCATTGGGTGGTATTAGGATCTTTTACTCCTCGACCTTTACTCTGGGATTCTGAACTCTCTTCTATTCGGGTTAAATGATTTTATACTAAATTCTAACTTTTAGGTTCTCGAAAATACTTTCTACCGGAGGGGCCCTTCAGTCCGGATGATCACCGACTGCACCAGAAGATTTCGGAGATACTCTTTGATATTCTCTCGAGACTTTGTGCCCATCACTTTTGCTATTCCCGACCACCGATAAATCCGTATGGAAAACTACTTACACTTGCCATTCATACGATCACCCCCCATTGATCTTGTTATTACAAGATACCCCGAAGTTTTCTCTATTGTTCCGAGAATACTTTGTGCCTACTGCCTAGCAGTTCTTTGCCACATGAATACCCCTTCAAATAATTTCTCGCACTTATCGAGTATCCACTCATCCCCAGTTGATTCATATATTTCACAAAAGTCTTCAAAATGCCATTCAATCTTCCAAAAATCCCGAGCAGCCTATTCCTCTTGAAATTCTTGCTTGCTTGCATTATGGTTAGTCCCATAAGTCTCATAGTCTTATTGACATTCCTTGTCATTATCATTTTGAGTCTGTTGACTCAATATGTTTGCGAATACCCGCAAACATCATTGATCCTTATAAATTACCTTTCCGACTGAGCTGCCATTCTTTTAATTGGAATTGGTTCTTGACCAATCCAATTGTCGTTGATTGTACCCTAAGGCTATTCAGCTTATCCATCCCTAATCAGAGCATTGCTTCTGATCCCTTGATTTGGAAATCATAATTCCTTTGCATTTGACAATTGAGTTAGTTAGTTGTTTCTATAATTTGATCTCCTTGCACTCTTCTTCCTCTAGTTGAGTACCGA
This sequence comes from Triticum dicoccoides, assembly GCF_002162155.2. Lineage (NCBI taxonomy): Eukaryota > Viridiplantae > Streptophyta > Magnoliopsida > Poales > Poaceae > Triticum > Triticum dicoccoides. The sequence goes on along the minus strand of NC_041389.1, from coordinate 471,857,800 downwards.
TGCTCACGTCAGATCCCTTGTGGACCATCAGGTCCATTGTTGGATTTTATCCGTCAACATCCTTCATATTCAATAACTTTGTGAGACCTTCCCCTGATACATAATGCCTTTGGTAAATTGTATCCTCTGCTTTGTCAACCATGCTCTACCTCCGAGCTTGAGTTATTTACCCCTGAAGTTGATGGTATACGTTCCTAAGATGCCTTGATGGGTTGAACCTATGCCCTCCTTAATATGTGTGAACTCGAAAATTTTCACGAGTCATACTCTTCCAGTGTTTTGCTAGATAAAGTTTAAACATTACAACTTCTCCGAAAAATGAGAAGTGAATGGAAGGTTATGCATTGAGGAAGTGGGAGTCGACCTTGAACCTTTGTGTTCATGCCCATGGACATGATGTAGATCCTATCATGGAAGCTTCTTGTAACTATTTCCTTGATATAATATCCTTGGGAATCGGTGAATTGATTCTTTGCAATCGTGGTTCCGACCATGTCCTCCTTTAAATACCATTTCCTGTGCAAGTTTAAGCACTTGTCTTCTATAGAGCAATACCCCAGTCCAACATCTACTTGGATCTGTCGTCGAGTATTACCCCCTGGTATCTCGAGATTATCATGGAACTGCATAACTTCTTATGAGTTCTTCATCAAGTGCTACCTTCCCACTGATTCCAATTTTTCACGGGCTCTGAGTTATTAAACACTCAAAGACACCGATAACTGAACCGAGTCCGCACTACGGTTCAACAACTCTTCAGTAAACTTCTATAAGTACGAGTTTGTACTCGATCACGCCATTCCTAGCCTGTTTGGCTATATCATTGTCGTGATGATTTTAACTGTGCTACCCGGTCCCTCTTCTCGGAGCACAATTTTCGACGATGAACTAACCTTACGTCGATCCTCATCGTCATATCATTTCGCCTTGAACAACAAGCTTGGTTTCGAGTTTGTGTCGTACCCTTGGTTCCAATAACCTTTCACTTCATCATTACTTTGACTTGATGTCATCGCCGATCGATTACATCTTCATGAACTCTCGCGACAAAGGTGTCGTGATCATCAACATTCTGAGCTCATCCAGGATATCAATTGAATTCATGATGAGAAATACCATCCTTGCCCTCGATGAATTGTATTATCATCGACCACTTTATTGCCTTCCCACCAACACAAGCTTGTTCATGTTTGGTGTTATACCTTGAGTTCCTTGCTATCCAGCAATTGTTCTTCTTTACCTTGGAGTATTACCATCCCTTATGTCAAGAATGTTCTGAGATTTGTTCCACCTCTTGAGAATTCTTGACATAGAAATACTTCTCAGCATCACCATTCTTTCTTGGTCCCCGTGTTAATTCCAACAAGTGAACGGTGTTGTTTGGATTCTTTCCTTCTAGCAACCCTATTTCTTTGAAGTTAATGGTCGAAAGTTCATTCTTAGGCTATTGATTATTGAATCACCATTCTGACATTGGTCGTGCAACCCAACCCATATTTCGGGCGCACCTTTCGACCAATGTTTAATTGTGTATGTTTTCCTCGAGCATACTTCCTTATATCATTTGATCTGACAAATGTTATCTCCTTGTTCACTTAATTGTGGAAATCCATCTTTTGGAAATCTCGATGAATTGCCGTTGAGTTCACCGGACACCTCCTTGTCCTCTCCTTGGTTTAATGATGGACTCTTGTTAACGGAAATCACTTCATAGTTCATTTCCCCGAGAATCTTACAATGTCTTCTCGTCTATTTGTGTCGCACCCTTTTCTTCTCAGGCATCCTGAGTCTGAGGTATCATGACACCAATCGGATCTGAATCTTGGTCAGATATGATGGTTGGGACATATTTCCAAGAGTTGTAACATTGATCTCTACGTAACCCGGTAAGGTGGTGTCTTTGCTTAACACCCTTGGCCAGAGGACCTATTGTTATAGTTTCCTTTTTAGCAATGTTAACCAATTCTTCCATGAGGAAATCGTAAGACTTATTCTATAAGTTGTTCCTGATGGGTCAATTGTGTATCCTAAATCTGACCCTTACATGATGGCCATGTCAATGCTATCTCGAAGCATGTATGTGGTACTCCGATTTTCAACAAGAACATTTGAAGCCCAATGCTAAATGTTTCCTGCTCAATTATCCAAACACCGTTGTATGGGTAATGTCAGGAAAATTTCTATCCCCTACCTAAAGAGTTCTGTACATTATATCCTGACATGGATATCATGCTCTGCTTGTCCTTGGAAAGGATATACCCTTGAAATATGTGTTTAAACACATTTTCCTTTCATTGTTCTATTTAATTTGATAATCATATTTTCCTTTCCATTGGTTGGTTTAACGTTTCTTGTGATCTATATAATCTAAGCAGTAATATTCTCCTACTTATGTAAACACCCCGGTGTACAATTCTGTCAGCAAGACCCTGTTGCATTTGTTGATAGCATTCTGCTAACCACCGATGGACGAGAGCTTTGCCTATTGGTCCGCCTCGTTCAACGAGCATGAAAATGGTTCTCTTCGTCCCTCGCCCTTGGTACCGATGTTGTTGCCGACATAACTGACATGGTACCCTCTGACATGCCTTGCTTTCGTGACCGTGCAAGATGGCAGCCTGCTTTCTACTTTAAACCACATGGTGGGCCCATACCCACAATTCCACAGGATCGAAACCTGACTCTCCTATATACCCCCTTTTCTTAAGGTTGTTCCTCGCACGTGGCCTCGTATGTAATTCACGAGCCACCTTCAAGTCTGATATGAGGCACAATACCTATTCTCGTTGCCCTGACACCCTTTCACCTTCTGATTAGGCATCGAACGATTGCCTATCCGTTTAAAACTTCTCATGGTACCTTCTTACTTTGCTCTCGATATCTTTTTAAGTTTCAAATCGAGAGACACTTATGCTTCTTCCCTGAGTTAACCGTCTGATGCTCAATCCTGTTAGAATCCATCCATATAGAGTTTTCCCTGCTTAACCTTTCGTAAGTACGCTGAAGATCCTGAAGGAAGGACGGCAACTTCATCATAATCACCTGAAGCAGAGGAATGAAGACATCAGCGCTATGGATCGACCACCTCGAGAAGAGCAACCAGACCTTTCCCCCTTATTCCACCTCTTAAATCTCGGGACGAGATTTCTTGTAGTGGAGGAGAATTGTGACGCCCGGATAATCAAGCTACAGTAACCCTCTACTAACGATGCCACGTCACCTCCATTTCGGTTACTAACCTCGCGTTAGTTCGAAATCGATTCAAATCCAAATTCAAAATCAAACAAATAATAAAAGTTTTCCAATCTTAAAACTAAAATGTTTGGAGAGAGCCAAATAATGCATAAGTAATATTGGTGAAGAAACCAACCTCTTTGAAAGTGTTTGATTCCTAAAGTAAATAAAATAGTAGCAAAACAATTAATCAAATGCTTTTTACAATTAATAAATTATTAAACTATTCTATCTAGTTGCCCAAACTTAGGTGGCCGTAGTATAATCATTTAGACCAAATTAGGGACTACTTTTATAAGTCATAAATCTAAAATAAAAGTGAAACTAAAGGTAACAGAAAAATAAATAAAAGAATAAAAACAGAAGACAAAACAAATACAAAAGGAAAAAAAACAGGACCCCCCCGCTGGGCCAAGTGGCCCAGCTGGCCTCAACCGCTCAAACGGGCCGACCCACCCCGGCCCAGCCGCTCCCTATAACCCCGTGAGCCACCCCGAAACCCTAGCCCGATCCCACTCTCCACTCCTCCCCACGATCCCCTTCTCTCACTCGTCTGGATCGGGATCGAGGCGACCTTGCCCTCGCCCCCATCGCCCCTGGCGCACGATCCCCTCTCCTCCCTCAGTCCCCCTCGATCCAGATCAGGCTCCGACCCTGGTGCCCCGCTGCTCGCCTCGCCGTCGGTGTTCCCCGACACCGCTCGTCGTCTCCGGCGTCGCCCACGCCCGATGCAAGCCGCAGCTGGCACCGCCCCGCTCGGACTTCTCCGCGCCCCTCCTCTCCGTCGCCGATTCGGCCCCGACCTCACCACCTCGACGCTGTCGATTGCCGGATCCCGCTTCCTCGCCGTACCTCCTCCTCTACGTCTCCGTCGTCCCCGTCCTCCACAACGGCTCCCTCGAGCCTCGCCGCCCCCTGGTCTCTACTCGAATGTGAGGGCCGCCTTCCCTCTCTTCCCTCTCTGTCCAGCGCCGCCTCCCGTTCGTCCCCGCGTGCTAGCACGAGACGCTCCGCCCTTGACCCCCCTTCGTGGCCGCGCTGTACGCGCGCCGCCCTGCGCCCCCGTCCACGGCCACGAACGGCCAACCATCCCCCGCCGCGCCCGGCGCTCGCGCCCATCAGGCACCTACGGCCTTGTCCGCCTCACACCCCCAATGGACGCTCGTTGGCTCCCTGAACCGCCGCCCCTTTCCATCCCGCGGCGGTCTTGTTGCTGTGCCGCATCGGCGCGCAGCCCCGGCCCCCTGCGCGGCAGCTGCCGCTCGTCGTGGTGGCCGCCAGCACCCATCGCCGTTTCCCCACCGTCGACCTGGGCGGGTGCCCATCACCCGCTCCAGGTGCCCGTCGGCCTGACCCGCTGTGGCCTCTGTGCCATTGACCCGAGGGGCCCAGCCCACATAACGTTTTAACAAAAAAAAGAAAAGGAAATAATAAATAATTAATAATAATTAAAATATTAATTGATTAATTAAAGAATTAATTAACTTAATTAATCCTGATTAAATTAATCTAATCACTAGTTAACTTAACTAAACTCTGATTAGCCTGTTCAGTCGATGACATGCGGCCCCCACACGTCAGTTTGACCCAGTCAACGCCCTGTTGACTGCTGACATCATGCTGACATCATGCTGACATCCGCAATCACTGTTCTGGATAATGTTGCATTAAAATAATTAAATAAATCCTGAAAATGATTTAAATCTTTTAAAATTAATAGAGAATAAATCGTAGCTCAGATGAAAATACTTTCTACATGAAAGTTGCTCAGAACGACGAGACGATTCCGGATACGCAGCCCGTTCGTCCACCACACACCCCTAACATATCAAACATGCAACTTTCCCCCTCCGGTTCATCTGTCCGAAAACACGAAACACCGGGAATACTTTCCCGGATGCTTTCCCCCTTCATCGGTATCACCTACTATCGCGTTAGAACACGTCTAGCTCTGCTTGTTGTCCTGTTATGCACTTGCTTGCTATGTATTTACTGTTTCTCCCCCCCTCTTCTCTCCGGTAGACCCTGTGACAATGCTGATGCCCCTGTGGTCGACTACATCACCGACGACCCCTCTCTCTTGCCAGAGCAACCAGGCAAGCCCCCCCCCCCTTGATCACCAGATATCGCC
>NC_041389.1:471849558-471852008 GCF_002162155.2 Triticum dicoccoides | reverse complement strand
TTGATACCTTACCTGCAATCCTAAATACTTAGTATAGGATGCTAGTTTATCATTATTGGCCCTACATTCTTGTCGGTCTGCCTTGCTATACTATTGGGCCGTGATCACTCGGGAGGTGATCACGGGTATATACTATACACACATACATACTATACAGATGGTGACTAAAGTCGGGTCAGCTCGAAGAGTACCCGCGAGTGATTCACGGATTGGGGGCTGAAAGGACCTTTGTCCCGACGGCCCTCTGTGTGGATCTTTGTGGCGGAGCGACAGGGCAGGTTGAGACCGCCTAGGAGAGAGGTGGGCCTGGCCCTGTTCGGCGTTCGCGGATATTTAACACGCTTAACGAGATCTTGGTATTTGATCTGAGTTGGCTACGAGCCTATACGCACTAACCATCTACGCGGGAGTAGTTATGGGTATCCCGGCGTCGTGGTATCAGCCGAAGCACTTCAGACGTCAGCGACGGAGCGGCGCGCGCCAGATTGGACTGGAACGCCTGCTAGGCTAGGTTTGCTTCCGGCCGCCCTCGCAACGTGCAGGTGTGCTATGGGCGATGGGCCCAGACCCCTGTGCGCTTAGGTTTAGACCGGCGTGTTGGCCTCTCTGTTTTGCCTAGGTGGGGCTGCGAGGTGTTGATCTTCCGAGGCCGGGCATGACCCAGGAAAGTGTGTCCGGCCAAATGGGATCAAGCATGTTGGGTAAGTTGGTGCACCCCTGCAGGGAAGTTAATCTATTCGAATAGCCATGATCTTCGGTAACAGGACGACTTGGAGTTGTACCTTGACCTTATGACAACTAGAACCGGATACTTAATAAAACACACCCTTCCAAGTTCCACAGACAACCCGGTGATCGCTTTTCCACAGGGCGACGAGGGGAGGATCGCCGGGTAGGATTATGCTACTGCGATGCTGCTGGAGATGCTACTTGGAGATACTACTTGGAGGACTTCAATCTACTCTCTTCTACATGCTGCAAGACGGAGGCTGCCAGAAGCGTAGTCTTCGACAGGATTAGCTATCCCCCTTTTATTCTGGCATTCTACAGTTCAGTCCACCGATATGGCCTTTTACACATATACCCATGCATATGTAGTGTAGCTCCTTGCTTGCGAGTACTTTGGATGAGTACTCACGGTTGCTTTTCTCCCTCTTTTCCCCTTACCTTTCTACCTGGTTGTCGCAACCAGATGCTGGAGCCCTGGAGCCAGACGCCACCCTCGACGACGACTCCTACTACACTGGAGGTGCCTACTACTATGCGCAGGCCGCTGACGACGACCAGGAGTAGTTAGGAGGATCCCAGGCAGGAGGCCTGCGCCTCTTTCGATCTGTATCCCAGTTTGTGCTAGCCATCTTATGGCAACTTGTTTAACTTATGTCTGTACTCAGATATTGTTGCTTCCGCTGACTCGTCTATGATCGAGCACTTGTATTCGAGCCCTCGAGGCCCCTGGCTTGTATTATGATGCTTGTATGACTTATTTATGTTTTAGAGTTGTGTTGTGATATCTTCCCGTGAGTCCCTGATCTTGATCGTACACGTTTGCGTGCATGATTAGTGTACGATTGAATCGGGGGCGTCACATGTGCCCTCATGTGGGATTGAATTACTGCATGAATCGAGAGGCAAAACGATCGGGCGAGAGGACTTGTGTAACACCCCGGATGTAACTTTCCATATTTGTAACTCCAACTCTTGCCATTTTTGGCTATGTGCTATGATATTTCCTCCGTGGTTGGGTTTTGTCTTTTGTTTTGCATTTTATTCATGTCATGCATCTCATATCATGTCATCATGTGCATCTCATATCATGTCATCATGTGCATCTCATTTGCATACGTGTTCGTCTCATGCATCCGAGCATTTTCCCCGTTGTCCGTTTTGCAATCCGACACTCTCACGTGCACCGGCGCACCCCTCTTGTCTCTTTTCGTGTGCGGGTGTTATACGTTCTCGAAATGGAACGAGGCTTGCCAAGTGGCCTTGGTACACCACCAGTAGACCACCTGTCAAGTTCCGTGCCATTTGGAGGTCGTTTGATACTCCAACGGTTAACCGCATAACCACAAAGGCCTCTTTTGAGTTGCAGCCCAACACCCCTCCATAACAGCCCAATGACCCATCTAAGTCACTTCCATGCTCTCCGTCGTCGGATCACGATCGTGTGCGCGAAAACTACACCCCATTTGGAGTCTCCTAGCTCCTTCTACCTATAAATATGTGCACCCCTTCAAAATTTCCGGATCCCGAAACCCTAGCCCGCTCCCTCTCCGCCGCCGGACACGTCCGGGCGGAGCCGGACACGTCCGCCCCGCGCCCCAGCCACTCAGGGCGCGCCACGTGTCCACACCGCCGCCCACCGCCGTCGGCCCGCCCGAGCCCGGGTCGGGCCCCCGAAGCCCGTCCGCGCCGCCCGGCCGCCGTCGCCCCCGCCGCTCCGCGCA
>NC_041389.1:471844193-471849053 GCF_002162155.2 Triticum dicoccoides | reverse complement strand
CCCGGCCGGCCTCGACCCTCCTCTGCGGCCTCCTCCTCGCCAACTCCGGCGGAGGCTCCGGTGCCGCCTCGATCCGCGCGCCGAGCCGGATCCAGATCTGAGACTAGGGTTGCCTTCTTTCTCCCCCGAAATCCACTAAGTCATTTTTCCGTCAGTATTTTGTTGCATGTTTATCGTGTTATAGCTTTGCACCCGTGGCTCCGTTTTGGGCGTGTAGCATACCGAATTGTTCGTCTCGGCGAGTACATCATTTCATATCATTGCATCATTTTCATGTGAGCTCATCTTGATGCCCGGAATGCTGTTGGAAGAGGGCTATGTGATGTTAGTTTCAGATTCTTATCAGAACATGCACTTTTGTCATTTTTGCCATGATTGATGTGTGCATCTTATGAACTTGAGCCCTACATATGTTTTGAACTATGCCACGTCTTCTTTAAAGAGGTGCTTACCATGTATTTTTGTGATCAATGTGGTGACTAGCACAAGCATGTAAACTAGGCCTCGTGATGTTGCTGATTTCAGTCCCTGTTCTGCTGTTATTTTTATGCCATGTAAACTTGATGCTACAGAGAGATCCATGCATATTTTGAGATACTTCAGTAAGGATGTTTTGAACATATGGTTATGCTCTATCTAGTCATGCCCCTATTTGAAATTATGGAGTAGTATAGCATGTCATTTTCGTGCTCTACTTTTGCTACAAAATGTTTCCTGGCAGATTGTTTACATGTTATTCAATTTTGCCAAGGTTGTTGTAGTTGATCCTTGCATGCTATGAACTTGTTCTTGCCTTGGATAGCTTCATAAACATCTCTTCTTGCTGATGCTATGCTTATCTTGTCATGCGATGACTTGTGGTGAGTGAATCGAGCTCGCGAAGATGCCTTCATAATTCTATCAATGCCATGCTCAGTTTGCTGAACCTGTTAACGAAACTTGCTATGTTTACATGCATGCCATCATTTCTTCTGGTCCTTTTTGGCTCATGGTCAGTAAGGGACTTTTGTTCTATGCTTTGAGTAGAATCATGTCATGCCTTGTTTTGCTATTATAAGTTCCTGTAGCATGTTCATTACTTACTCTGAACATTGCTACCTGATGCTGTTTATGCCATGTCAAACCTGCTATCTTTTGCACTTTTCCCATGCTTGTTTGAACCTATTATGGTGTGATTTAGCCGTAGCTCAGTGTTCCTCTTTTGTCAAGCATCTCCTGTAGATCACTGCCATATGCTTTGTTTTTATGTTGGGGTGCTGTAACATAGTTTCTTGTTGCATGCTAAGTAGCATCGTGCTGTTAAACGCAGATTTGCGTCATTCTTGTTTTGCTTGCCATTTGCAAACCGTGCATCCGTTCCCGGTGATCTTTATATCGATTTCAACTGAAATTATCTCATCTTTCCAGCGGCATACTTGGTTTGCCAAGTTGGTGCCTTGTTCATCATTTTCCTTTCCGGAGCCCGCATATGCATTGCATATCACATCTCGCATATCATGTCATGTATTGCATCATGTTGCTTGTGCATTGATCCATGTTTGATTGTGGTTCCATTGCTTGTGTTCTTTCTTTGGGTAGAGCCGGGAGACGAGTACGTGAACGAGGAACCTATTGAGAACGCTTACGAGGATCAACCCTTCAACAACTCTGAGAACTTTGCAGGCAAGATGACCATACCTTCGATATCACTTCTATCTTTTCTTTGCTAGTTGCTCGCCCTATCGTTATGTTAGCTCTACCTGCCATTGTTTATCATGCCTCCCTATTGCCATGTCAAACCTCTAACCATCCTGCCCTAGCAAACCGTTGTTTGGCTATGTCACCGCTTTTTGCTCAGCCCCTCTTATAGTGTTGCTAGTTGCAGGTGAAGATGAAGTTTGTTCCTGGTCGGAACATGGATATTTTGGGATATCACAATATCTTTTGTTTAATTAATGCACCTTATATACTTGGTAAAGGGTGGAAGGCTCGGCCTTATGCCTGGTGTCTTGTTCCACTCTTGCCGCCCTAGTTTTTGTCATACCGGTGTTATGTTCCTTGATTTTGCGTTCCTTACGCGGTTGGGTGATTTATGGGACCCCCTTGACAGTTCGCTTTGAATAAAACTCCTCCAGCAAGGCCCAACCTTGGTTTTACCATTTGCCACTTAAGCCTTTTTCCCTTGGGTTTTCACGAGCCCGAGGGTCATCTTTATTTACCCCCCCGGGCCAGTGCTCGTCGTGAGTGTTGGTCCAACCTGTCAACCGCCGGTGGCCACCAGGGGCAACTCTGGGTTGGCCTACCGGAAGTTTGGACAATCCGGTGTGCCCTGAGAACGAGATATGTGCAGCTCCTATCGGGATTTGTCGGCACAGTCGGGTGGCTTTGCTGGTCTTGTTTTACCATTGTCGAAATGTCTTACGAACCGGGATTCCGAGACTAATCGGGTCTTCCCGGGAGAAGGTTTATCCTTCGTTGACCGTGAGAGCTTATGATGGGCTAAGTTGGGACACCCCTGCAGGGTATATTATCTTTCGAAAGCCGTGCCCGCGGTTATGAGGCAGATGGGAATTTGTTAATGTCCGGTTGTAGATAACTTGACACTTGACTTCATTAAAATGCATCAACCGTGTGTGTAGCCGTGATGGTCTCTTCTCGGCGGAGTCCGGGAAGTGAACACGGTTTGAGTTATGTATGACCGTAAGTAGTTTCAGGATCACTTCTTGATCGCTTCTAGCTTCTCGACCGATGCGTTGCTTCTCTTCTCGCTCTCACTTGCGTATGTTAGCCACCATATATGCTTAGTGCTTGTTGCAGCTCCACCATATTACCCCTTTCCTACCTATGAGCTTAAATAGTCTTGATCTCGCGGGTGTGAGATTGCTGAGTCCCCGTGGCTCACAGATTCTACCAAAACAGTTGCAGGTGCCGAGGATACCAGCACAGATGGCGTGACCGAGCTCAAGTGGGAGTTTGATGAGGCCCTTGGTCATTACTATGTATCGTTTCCAGATGATCAGTAGCGGAGCCCATCGGGACGATCGGGGATCTAGCATTTGGGGTTGTCTTCTTTTCATTTGGATTTTAACCGTAGCCGGTCTATGAGTGTATTTGAATGATGTATGATCTTAATTATGTATTGTGTGAAGTGGCGATTGTAAGCCAACTCTCTTTATCCCATTCTTGTTCATTACATGGGATTGTGTGAAGATGACCCTACTTACGACAAAAACCACCATGCGGTTATGCCTCTAAGTCGTGCTTCGACACGTGGGAGATATAGCCACATCGTGGGTGTTACAAGTTGGTAATCAGAGCCATCCCCGACTTAGGAGCCCCCCTGCTTGATTGATTGCTGGCGTTGTTGAGTCTAGAAAAAATGTTTTGAGTCTCAGGATTATATATATCGGAGAGTAGGATTCTTTTTACTCCTCGGTCCCTTCGTCGCTCTGGTGAGGTCTCCTGATGTAGATGTTTTGACTTTCCTCTCCTCAAATTTCACTAAAAGAAATTTAGGATCACGCGGGTGTCTTGGAATCGTTCTGATGGTTTTGTGACGAGAACATTGTTCTTGGTGCCTCCTGACATTTAGGGGTTGTGGGAGTGTCCCGGGGAGTTGAGCTCCGAGGTGTTGTCGTCACAATTTTATCGTTGCAGTTCTGGAATACCTGAGTTTTGCCGACATCGAAAATCTCTTTTATGCAGTTGTTGGTGAGATAACCTCGACGTCACCCAGTACTGGGGAGTTCGGGAGTATTGCCATAACTCGTATAACGGATGCTTTTCGAAGGTTGAGGTACATGATTTCCGAAGGTTTCTTGGTTATGTGTTGACGGATGGATACAGCTGGATGTAGGGATTGTTAGTTTGGGTGAGATATATTGCTTCCCCTGTATCCTCAACACCTGATTGCATAACCGGAAAGTTTCGGGAGTTTATAGGTGGGATTCAAGTAGCTCTAGCATTTCTTCCCGCAGATATTTGGTTTGTGATTGGGTAATCCTTACCACTTATTTGTTCCAGTTGTACCTTGTTTATTTCATTCTTCAATCTCTTATCAAGTGGCTTCTCACCTTAATGGATGTGTGATGTTAGCTTTGGGAATTCATTCGTTCATCCTTGTTCGAATGTTTATTGTGAAGACTATATGTTGCAATTTCTATCCGTTGATTCAACTTGTCTATCTGTCTATCAAGATGCTAACGGATGTCACCCTCTTCAGGATGGCTCCGCCAACGCGTCAGAATCCGGAACGCAATGATGGGAGTCAGGCGAACCCTCCACCTCCACCTCCGCCTCCGGAGGCATGGCAAGCTTTGATGGCAACCACAAACGCCAACGCTCAGTTGTTGATTCAACTAATGCAAGAGCGCAACCAAGGCCAAGGTAACCAAGGGAATCAAGGTCAAGGGCAGTTGAATCATCAGCCTCAGTTTCCTACCTTCAACCAATTCCTTGCAAATCAGCCGAAGTCTTTCAGCTACTGTGCCGAGGCCACAGACGCCGACGATTGGCTTGGCACATGAGTGCTCCCTCACTCGCGTGCCCCTCCACATTTCCGCCTTGGCACCCCTTCTGTACGTTGAAGACCTATTTCACACGAAGTATATAAACATAATCAATAAAATAATACATTTTTCTTATTCTTTCTATGGGTATTTAAGTATTATTTATAATTCAATCAATTAAATAAAACTATATGCGCAGGGCACGCTTCGCCTGGCCATCGAGGCTTTTAGGGTTTAAGGATATCTCCAACGCGGATCCTCAAACCACATGCATACGTCCGGACTATGTGGTTTGGATGTATGGTGCCATCCAACGCGGCATGTATCGGTCCGCTCGGCGGTTCGGACGTACTTTTTTCTACAATGGGAGACA
>NC_041389.1:471838898-471843769 GCF_002162155.2 Triticum dicoccoides | reverse complement strand
GGTCACTGCCACGTCCGCTTCTGACTGCCCTGGCCAACCCAAAAATCTCACTCGCCTCTCTCGCGCCTTCCATTGAACGCCCGCGCCGTCTGTCGCGCCGCATTGATGCTGGCCCAAAGCATGCCGTGGCGGGCATTGTTGCCAGCGATTTGACCGGATGGTAGGGTGGCGCTGACAGGCTTGAACCCTCGGGCGTCGCCGCTTCCGGAGTAAACCAACTTCGGCCGCTTCGCCGCATTGAAGCGGTGTGGCAGGACAGGGCGGTCACGCGTACGTGGTGGTCGTCCAGTATAGGGTTTAGGATAAATATCGACCATTTTATGTAAATTAGCAGAATAACTTAATCCTTCAATGTAGAATAGGTGCATCGGTAGAGTTTATTCTTGTGTCTATTCTAACGATATGTTTTGCCTCTTTTCGAATAAATGTATGTTTGTTAGTTTCATTTCTTATAACGGTACCTTTTTGCCTGGCCACTACCATGCTTATTTATTTTCTATTTTTGAATTCTTCGCTGGCAAATGTTCCCAACTTGAAGAAGCTTATGAAGATATGTCTTATTTGTGTACTTCTGCAGAGGATGGGGCGATTGCCTCCACCCCCTGAAGGTGTGTGCATTGAATCTCCTACTATTTCATTTACGTTTTGGGGTACAGACTAGAACTTCCCCATTCTATTAGCTGCAAAAGCTTTGGGGTAAAGTTTCAAATTATAAATGCTTGGAAATCAGTGTAGTCGCTATCTAATTTAGAGCACTTAAAAGTTGGAGGTATCATTTACATATTTTCTCAAGATACACGGTGCACCGTATTCTCCTCTATCTCACCACCATAAATCCGTATGATCTAGATGAGGTCCTCACAAGGACAAGAAATCCACAATCACCTAAGATTCATTTTAGTTGACATTGCTGCATAATTATTTCAAAATTCTTAAAACTTCCCTATATTTACTTTATTAGTTAGTGTAGACTATATTCATTCGTAGTCATAAGAGTTTGTTTTACTTATATACAACCATTTCTTGATTGCAGATAATAAGATAAAGACAATATGGAACTCAGCTTTCCTAGTTTTTGGCCTGGGAATCGGGTGCATGGCTACGAAAGACAACCAGAGAATGGCTTTCGTGGTAAAGGTCTGCGACGGCAGTATGAAGGGGTACAAACTCTTTAGTGATTTGGCCATGCTCATATCATCCTGGAATCAGCTTTCTTCAAATAGACCACGGACAGGAAGAGTAATGTGATATCGCGCTCAAACTCGACTTACCAGGTCACCACCGAACGGAACAGTAACAGAGTTCTATAACTTTTTAGCGAAGCAGCAAACATCTCAGTAATATTCATATTCATAAGAGTTTATTTTACTTATACACAACCATTTCTTGATTGTGAAGCGTTACCTCATACTCACCATGAATCTATTTAGAAGAATCATTTGAAAAATTGTTTAGAATAATATTCTATCCATATTGCACATCTCTGTATAATGATAGTTTTCATAGAAAATATAAAAGATTTGCCCTAGAGTGTGTTATTATGGTTTTGTAGAATTATTTCAAGGATTTTTATTATGTGTAATAAGTTATGTAATATTGGTTGACATGGTCTTAGTCGTGACACATTTTATCGTTTATATTTCCTTTGATATTTGTAGATTAATTGTACTTGTGGTGCAAGTATGTTTTTCTACCAAAAAGGAAGTTGTATCCATATGAACACCATTTCATTATCTTTAATGCAAATGTATTCCACTAAATGATGTTTAATTTTGCTCAGCATCTAGTGGATGGTGTTCTATATTTTAGTAGAGCTACTTACATGTGGTTCAATGCCTCTATCATTTAATTTTCTGGCTAATTAGAAATAATCATGGCTAAGAAATTTAATGTAAATATAATTAGTTTCCAACATAGTATCTTAATTTTCTCTTCTTTGTTAGCTTGTCTTGCTATGTTACTTGTTTTCTACCTAGCTTCTTACATGGAGGGGTGGCACCCCTAGCCATCCTTGTATAGTTATCAATCTTCTATAATTCTCTAGAATCTTAGTCACACCCTAGATATTTCTTACTACTCATAAAAATTTATTCCTTTAGATTAATAAGCAACATCGCGATGGTCATCCATGGAATCTTCAAAAGCCTTACTTTTCAAATATTTCTTTTTAACGATGATTGGCAGGAGCTCTGCCATATTTCATATAAATAGGGGAAAGTAAAATATTGTACAGAAGATATTTACAAGACCAAAAGCACCTAGAAATAACATGCCATTTGCCATAGCTAAACCCAACTAGACAAGGTCCTCCCTAGCGAGGTAAGCAACATCTAACACCTATAAAGAGACGTTCTGGGAAAACCTTTCGTTACTCTCATTCCATACATGCACAACACATAAATGAGCATCTTGCCAAAATGCTTCCGCCTCAACGAGTCCAAAACCTCAATATTTCTGTTCCACCAGTAGTCCAGCGTGGAAAAACCGGGGCCGAGCATGGCATGATCAAGTACCAGGCAACAATGATACCAAACGCTCCGAACAAAATGGTACCCCCGAGAGAGATGCTCGTTTGTTTCAAATTCAGTGTTGCACAAAGACTGCAAATCTCCTCGTGAGGCCAACCACGCACAGCAAGATGAACCGCGGTTAGTGCTTTCCGGTGAAGGAGGACCCAAACGAGTAACTTCTACTTTGGCTCAACTTTGTCCTTCCAAATCTTGTATGACTGAAAGGAATCGACACACCTTCAAATTGCAACCTATAACTCGAAGCCGCGGAGTAGATACCATTTGTAGAAGCCGTCCATCTGATGGCATCATGAGTAGTCAGGTCAAGATGCATGATACGTCTTCAGCATATCTATTTTTATTGTCCATGCTATTATAGTATCAACCTTGGATGTTTATGTGCGACTTTATGCAATTATATATCAATTTTTGGGACTAACCTATTAACTTAGTGCCCAGTGCCAGTTGCTATTTTTTGCTTGTTTTTGGCTTTTCCGGAAATCAATATCAAACAGAGTCCAAACAGAGGAAAAACTTTGGATTAATTTTTTCTGGATCAGAAGAGACCCTAGAAGGTTCGGGAGAAGACTCGGCGAGCCATGAGGGAGTGACAAGCTCGGGAGGTGCGCCCTAGGGGGGGCTTCCCCCAGGCTTGTGCCCCCCTAGTGGGACCACTTGACCTAATTCCACCTCTATAAATACTTAAATATTCCCTTGACATCAGAGAGCCGCCCGAAATACTTTTTTCGCCGCTGCAAGTTTCTGTCCCACGAGATCCCATTTGGAGGTCTTCTCCGGGTACTCTGCAGGAGGGGGAATCAATCATAGAGGGGCTCTACATCAACCTTGCTGCCCTTTCGATGATGTGTGAGTAGCTTACCACATACCTATGGGTCCATATATAGCTAGTAGCTAGATGGCTTCTTATCTCTCTTTGATCTTCAATACAATGTTCTCCTTGATGTTGTTGGAGTTCTATTCCATGTAATCACTTTTTGCGGTGTGTTTGTTGGAATCCGATGAATTGTGAGTTTATGTTTAGATTATCTATGAATATTTTTTGACTCTTCTCTGAACTCTTTTATGCATGATTATTATAGCTTTGTATTTCTCTCCGATCTACTGATTTGGTTTGGCCAAGTAGATTGTTTTTTCTTACAATGGAAGAGGTGCTTTGTGATGGGTTCGATCTTGCGGTGCTCAATCGCAATGGCAGAAGGGGACATGACACGTATTTGTATCGTTGCCATTAAGGATAAAAAGATGGGCTTTATTCACGAGTGAGTTTACTTTGTCTACATCATGTCATCTTGATTAAGGCGTTACTCCGTTCTTTATGAACTTAATACTCTAGATGCATTGCTGGATAGTGTGGACTAACAGTAGTAGATGCAAACAGGAGCCGGTCTACTTGTCCCGGCGTGATGCCTATATACATGATCATTGCCTTGTATATCGTCATGATTATTCGCTTTGTATCAATTGTCCAACAGTAATTTGTTTATCCACCGTATGCTATTTTCAAGAGAGAAGCCTCTAGGAAAAACTATGGGCCCCGGGTCTACTTTTATCCTATATTAAAATCCTTAAAATACATTGCTGCAATTTTATTTTTTTGTTTTATTTTGTATTTTTGTGCTATATATCTATCACTACACAATTTAATCTTTGCAAATAACCGTCGAGGGATTGACAACCCCTTGTTCATGTTGGGTGCAAGGATTTATTAGTTTGTGTGCAGGTGCTGCTAACGAGGTGTTGCGTGATTCTCCTACTGGATTGATAGAAAGTATTCCTTTCTTCTGGGTTTATTGGACCAACTCCCAAAAGGTACAAGAACAAGGAGACGCCAAAATCTGTATGTGCTCATTGTGCTACTCCACGGGGTAATACCTAAGCTCGACTCCCAAGACAAAATCATCCAATTCCGCTTGATTAGTCTTTATTATTTACAAGTTGATTGGTAAAATGCTGACCACGGCAAAGCACCAAGCGATTGGCGAGTGCTCCTATTCCATGCAAAGGCCGTGGAATAGTCGATGAAACGCGTGCAACACTCGACCATTGGCCGGTCCATTGCAAGAGAACATCCTTTTTTTTTCTTTTGTCCTGCTGCCGTCATGTGTCGCGTGCTGGGCACTACCTCTGGATTTTGGATTTCTATTGTTCTGTATGTGTTTTCGGATTTTAAATGAGCTTTTTGGCTTTCGGGTTTTGCCGGGTTTTCCCTGAGCTATGGCGATTTTTTGTGTGAAGCACAGTTGTGCTTTTTGAAAAAAAAATATGTGTTTCCATGAGATGCACTATTGTGTTTCTCGTGAAAGCATAGATTTGCTTCCGCGAGAAGCGTAGCCTATGCTT
>NC_041389.1:471837058-471837950 GCF_002162155.2 Triticum dicoccoides | reverse complement strand
CCCTAACATGCACACACAAAACGTGAAAATCGCAACATGCTTCCAGGCTCCATTTTTTCTTCTTCTTTTTGGTATTCATTTTTGTTGTTGTCATTTTTTAGTATTCGTTTTGCTTTTGGTTTCCGATTATTTTCCTGTTTTTTCTGGAAAAAGTTTGTCGAAACCTATTAACATGGGGTTTAGTTTTGAAGTTCTTGACACAAGAAATTCAACGATGAAAACGGTTTGGTATTTGGACGCATGGTTCAAGAGATAAAAGGTTTGAATAAATGAACCTATGGAAAAAGGAAAAGATCACAAGTTATGACAAGTGGCACACATCAGCATCCGAGAAAGGTGAGAAGTGACATTTGCAAGGGTTAACCCTTAACTAGTGATTTCATGATTTTATTCATCACTTTCGTACAACAACAATTGGGCCGGTATGTGTGTCATCGTCCTCGCGCACCGACACCTCTACGGGCTGACCTAATTAGTCTTTTTAAATTCTGAACAGAATTGTCCATATATACTAAGGAAAATTTTGCATGTGTAAAACATGTTTACACTTTTTCAGTTTTGCCTTGAATTTAAAAAATGTTGATGAATTTTAAAAATATCCATGAATGTTAAGAGTAATCACAAATTTTAATAATATGTTCGTGAACTTAAGAAATGTTTGAAATTTAAATTTTCTAAAGACTTTAAAAAATTTATTAATATAAAAATGATAACAAATTTGACCCCCCCCCCCCAAAGTTTTAACCTGTTCTAAAGAACTTAAAAGAAGATCAAGAAGTTGGGAAATGTTCACAAATTTAGAAAATATTCATGAATTTGGAAAGTGTATGTGAATTGAAAAAAATCATGTATTCGAAAAATGATCATGAATTCTTAAACAACCATCAATTAA
>NC_041389.1:471829554-471836393 GCF_002162155.2 Triticum dicoccoides | reverse complement strand
ATTTAAAGGGTTAAGATGGAATGACTTAAAAAGGAAAAGGAGAATAAAAAACTAGAATAGGAAAAACCAAAACATGTAAGGAAAACAATTGGACATAAAAACAGAAATAAGATAAAATGGAAAACAAAAAATATATAAAGGGAACGTAAAATCAACTGAAAATGGCACGATAAAAGTTGTCCTAGATGGATGCAGTATCTGAGATATTCATTTGATATGCAAAGTGAACACACCAGGATCAACACTTCTCCTAGATTTCATCGACTAACAACATAATGCGCAAATAATAACAAATGTGATCATCTAGTATGCATTTGCAATAGCATGTGGTGAAGCAACATATAAGGGCAAGATAAAACTCATAGCTCCAAAACATGAAAGGTAAAAACATGAATTTAAAATGATGATCAATGGGTTAGCATGTCTCACACCATGCTAAGATAAGGTCTCCAAATAACCAAGTTCAAAAAGCAAATACTACCCATGTAAAATCGCCAGCGACAACCTAATAGAACTCTCTTCCTCTTTGACATCAACATGTTCTCTTCATCTGAGGTTATCCACCAGAAAAACAATCATAATATCGAATCACCTATGCTTGCAAAAGATGCGACTACTCTAGGCCGACGACGCCATCTTTGGTTCACAAGTACTCCGCAGATTATTTGTATTCCTATAACTATTGAGTTTTAGTAAAGTAGCTTTTTCCCTAAAAACGGAAAATAATGATGTAACCTTATTATCAAGTACTCCCTCCGTTCCTAAATATTTGTCTTTTAGAGATTTCAAATGGACTACCATATACGGATGTATATAGACATATTTTAGAGTGTAGATTCACTTATTTTGCTCCGTATGTAGTCACTTGTTGAAATATCTAGAAAGACAAATATTTAGGAACGGAGGAGTACTTCAAGTGAATATGGAGGGGTTGTTATCCAAAAAAAAAAGAGGGGTGGTTACGTTAACAAAAATCCATGAGAAACAGCCTCTGAACCTGTCTCTCTGCAATGGTCGACAGTAGTCGAGGAACTGTACCGCAGCAGGAAGTCTTTGAGCTATTTCGGTTGGCCTTTTTTCGATAGATGTAATTCTCCGTGCCAACAATCTTTTCTTTCTTTCTCCTTTTCTCATGTACTCCCCCGATCCACAATAAGTGTTGTAATTTTAAACTAAGGTTGAGCTAAGCCTAGTTCAAAACTGCGACACTTATTTTCGGTCGGAGGAAGTAATTCATTCTTGTAACTTTTACTTTCCCTGTTGGTAATGAAATGGGCAGAACGCCTGCGTATCCTGACAAAAGAAAAACCCTGTACCGTGGCTGTTGGCATGCAGGTTTGGCCGCGCGGCCAGCAGAAGACTTCCAGTCAAGTCCCAACCGCACCGACGTGGCTAAACAGAATTGTTTGGACTCTCTTACAATTGTGTTTTAGGGGTGTTACAGTTGTTAGTTGTTGTTGTGAGCCGACAATAAACCGGGATCGCGGAGCACACTTGCTGCTTCAGTGTCAAAATAAGCGGGACAAACAGATCCACAGGGATAAAGCCAGCTCGGAATATGCCTACAGAGATACACGCCCTGTAGTCGCATCGGCAGGCACACATTGTCACAGTGTGGGCGATGTGTCACTCGACCATGAACCAACCAAACCCAACACCCAGGAAAAGGGCAGGCAGCCCGTACCATCTGCTATGCTATGCATGGGTTCCATGTCATTCCGAATTTCCGGTAGTACAACTAACTCGATCCACACGACATGCACCACATCACAGCAACTGACAAGCCGGAAACCCACTAGCTGACAAGAAACCCTCTCACGACTTGTCTGAATGAAAAGAAAGCTAAGCTTCCCAGGTTCAGATATGTGCTGTGCTGCACTGCACTACCAATGTGGCAGTCTACTGTAACATCAGTTCATGGTGGATATTACATACACATGCACTAAGATAATAATAATAATCATCATGTAAAAGGGGCAGGAGATCGGACTGATAGAAACGCCTTCGTCTTCCTCTGGCTGACTGCACTGCACTCCACTTGCTTCGGACGATCATCGATCGATCAGACTTGCATGCAGCCGTTCCCGTTCGCCTTGCCGTTGACGCAGCCGCTGCTGTGTTCCTTCGTTCCTCTGTCGGCGGCGACGTTAACCATGTCGAGGTTGTAGAGTATGGGGATCATGACCACGGCGGAGAGGAAGGCGAGCACCGGGCCGAAGATCCAGAGCAGGAGGGGCACCCCGGCGTAGAAGAGCCTGTTGCCGATGAAGTTGAGCGTGAAGCTCCTCTCCAGGATCTCGCCCACGTAGTCGCCGACGGCGCCGGCCGGCAGCTGCAGGCCGACCAGGCGGGCGCCGTCGTCGTCCTTACCGGCGTCGGGGAGGGGGAGGCAGGAGGTGTTGATGAGGAAGCTGGCTTGGTTGAGGAAGCAGATGGTGAGGGTGTGGCAGAGGAAGGCGAAGAGGAAGACGAGCAGCAGCGCCACGTACTTGAGCGCCATCATGTACTCCCCGTGCGCGCCGAACACGGCGTCGCTCAGCGGCTTCTTGACGGAGTAGGTGCTGCTGAGCACGGCGGCGATGCCCGTGCAGAAGAGCACCGACGTGGTGGCCATGAGCGTGGACCCCATGATGACGTTCCGCAGCGACTGCACAACCAGCACCCCCTTCTTGTCGTCGTTGTCCCGCATCATGCCGGCCGCCCAGAGCCTGCGCGCCGCCGAGTAGACCCCGAAGGCCGTGGAGAGCGGGCGGCGCCGCACGGCCCGCCACAGCCAGGCGTGGTACAGCGCCGGCAGCAGCAGGCCCAGCGGGATCAGGATCAGGTCCAGGTAGCTCTCCCTCCACGCCACCATGATCGATCAACCGAAGATGATCGAGCAAGAACCAAGAAAGCGTAAGCGTGTGGCACTAGCAAGCTTGCTTGTCGATCGATGGCTAGGCTAGCTCCTGAATTTGGGGGAGGCGTTGGTTGCTTTCTGGCGATGAACCGTGTGGAGCTGGCTCTCTGTCTACCTGTCTGTGGATGGGTGCGTTATATAGGGAAGGTAGTTGAAGCTGAGGTGGGGAAGAGATAGTGGTGTCTTACACAACGGCCACGAGGATCCTTTTGCTGGTGGTCAATCAGCTAAAAGCAGCAAGCTGTGGACTAAAGGCAGACACACACACGACCGGCCGGACTGATCGATGCATCGGCCTCCTTCGTGAGTCATGGCCCAGACTAACAAAAAGAATGCCATCGACCGCGAGCTGCGTACGTCGCCCTTCGTTCTTCTCGTTAGAATCAATTGTTTCCAGTTCCACGCACACGAAGAGGGTACGTAGAGACTAGCGACGACAGGTCGAGTCTACACTTCGTTCTCAACAAGATGTGCTGGGGCATCGGCTGAACACGTACATGGCCCGGTCCCGACGCAGTGGGCAGCTTTTCAGTTGTGTGAGTAGTGAAACCGGCGCCATGATTTCGTACGTGGCCGTGTTGTAGTGGCTTCAGTCGGACGTGTCTGGTTACATGCAGTCATTTTGGGATATTACATCGGTGAGAACAAATAACCCAAACTGCATCAAAGTAGAAACACTAACACGGCGTTTGGTTGCACACATACTTTCCAGATGCAACGTGCAGATGTTTGATTGCGTGAAAGACGCACAACAACAGTACTTTCTCCGTCCCATAATGTAAGACGTTTTTTGATACTACATTAGAGTCAAAAAGCGAGTGCGGCGATAGAGCGCTCGTCCTCGCCTGCTCCTGGTAGTGGTGGCGAACTGGACATTGACGCGTGTACGCGACAATTGCCTCCAGCGGCAGTGCGGGATGTATCACCGTAGAAGGCAACAGTGATATATGGAAACAGCCCCGTCATCGGGCCGGTAACTCCGACGGTGACTTTGGGATGTTCCATTGGTACATAACCGGCATGCACAGCTAAGTTCGTTTGGTGCATGACCGCGTGACGTGGGAGGAACATACACCGGCTATGCACTTGTGCTTAAAAGATTGCGTTGAAAAAACTTTTGCTTAAAAGAAGCTACCAACACATTTTCTCCGAAAAAAAAAGAAAAGGCTGGGAACACACTATGTAAAAAAGTGCGAGTGAACCGAATGCCCCGTTACTATTTTTCATTGGTATTTTTTTTAACATTTTTCGGTTTTCTTTAATATTTTTGTGTTAAAAAATGTTCATCCACGTCAAAAAAATGGATATAAAAATATTCATGTTTATTAAAATGTTTCATGTATATTAAAATTTGGTCATATTTCGTTTAAAAATGCGCATCGTGTTTTCACTAAATTTCATCGTTCGAATAAAAAAGATTAGGCATAAAAAATACTCATAGTGTATTTAAAAAGTATTCATCATGTAATTAGAAATGTCATTATGTGTTAACACTTTTTATACTTACATGAACATTTTTTCTAAAAGCTTTAACATTTAAAAAAAAAGTGTTCATCACACATTACTCACAAACTTTCGGCGTGTGTTTAGAAATGTTCATCGTGTAGTTTAATTTTTTTTTCCGTTCATTGAAAAGTTCTCATTATAATGAAAATTGTTCATCTTGTACTCACAAGTCACAATGTCCATCGTATACTTTTTTAAACACCGTGTGTTCAAAAAATATTGATCATGCATTTCAACAAAAAAATGTTGATTGTTTACTAAAAATGTTCGTCACATATATTAAAAATTGATCGCCGTGTCATAAAAAGTGCTCGTGTATGTATCATAAATGTATGTATTTTTTCACATGGTACCTGTTTATTGGGATCACGGTACCAACTTTCACGATACATTATATATTCAACATTTGAATCCAAGCAAGGGGCAGTAAAGTAAGCCGGATCCGATAGGAACTCATGTCCTGGACCAGGTGTAGGCTATCACACCCTGCCGTCATGGCAATGTCTCACTTCGCTGGCCCGATCATACATGCCCAATAGAGTACGCGACCGAACGTGACCGGATGAACGGGCGGCGGCACTTCAATGCCGATGTAGTGACGGAGAAGTCTACTCTGGCCGATGCGCCGCATTGAAGTCGGCTTCACGTCCCTTGCACTAAAATGGCATTAGTGATGGTACCCGTACTAAGGTACCATGATGTGTCATTTGTCCTGGCAAAAAAATTGTAGGTAAGTGAACACAGGCACCTAGCAAAAATGCCTAGATGAAACAGCACCTAGCAAAATTGCAATGATTTCCATATTGGCATGACTTATGAAAAACTAAATTACCGTAAAAATTTGCCATTGGTCTAATATACTCCAATGCTCCATACAATACAAAAAAATAAAAAACTGCTTGGTAATATAAGTGCCATGTTACCTACAATAAAACTAGCATGGTGTACTTAATAAAATTTACATCGTGTAAAAAAATTTAAAGTAAAGATTAACAATGTTTGAACAAATAAATTTGTCAACATTACAAAAGGAAAGTTGCCATGGTCCAAATACAATTTTTACATAGTCCAAAGTACAAAATCTGCCATGGTAAAACAAAAAATAGTTTTCACTGTACAAGATTTTTTTTTCTAGGGTATAATAATAGATTCGTAATGACACAAAAGAAAGAAATTTGACATGGTCCAAAAAAGAAATTTGCCTTAGTCCAAAAAAATCATGGCAAAAATACCTTTGTAAATCATGGCAAATGTGGATAAAGAAGCTTAGGAATTTGCAAATGGCCACATTGGCAAATTTTAAGAAAATATGTTCTAAAAAAACACATGACAGCCTTTTCAATTGCCACGCTATTTCTGAGTTGCCCACAGCTGAAATAGATGCGCTTGTAATTTCTTTTACTAGGACCCGAGTTGACGAATGCTCTAACTACGCCACGCGGATGGCCGGTGACAGGTGTTGATGGGATCCTGGTGTGCTTCTTCGGCGGGAGTCAACACCGTGCAGCAGCTGGTTTTCCTAGCCGCTAGTACTACCGAACGGCCGTCAGCTATTGACGTGTGTGCAGCCGTTACACAGTTACGTACGTAACTACCGTGTACAATTGACGATACAAGACGCGGCCCTCATCCCGTGCGGAAGAACGGCTGGTGATTCCGAGACTAGGCGAGCTCGTCCGCGCTTACGAATTTCCGGTCAAAAAGCGTCTTACATTATGAGACGGATGAGTAGCAACATAGATTAAATGACTTTAATACACGCAATATTAAAGCCCTGTTTGGTTCATAAGTCCTAGAACTTTTTTAGTCCCAACTTATAAGTCCTAAGTCCCTAATAAATCCCTATCTGTTTGGTTCCTGTGACTTAACATGGACTAAAAGACAATATTACAACTATAAGTCCCTATAAGCCCCTCTTTGAGAGTCTTATTTCATAAGTCTCAAATGCCCATTTAAGTCCCTATAAATCCCTCCTGTTTGGTTTAGATGGGACTTAAAAGACTTATTTAAGTCCCTACACCAATAAGTCCTGTAACCAAACACCCTCTAAACTACTGTGTAACACAAACATATACTTACATAATAGCATCACACAGACAACTCCCCACACACAAACAAGATAGCAGGACACAAACAACCACCATAGTTCAGGACTGACACACTCACGAACATGCATTAATCTATGATCATTGCAAGGGCTGGGCCGGGTCGTGCTGAACGCACTTGACCACCACCTCGACGGGAACGGGAGCATCCTCGCCCCAGCCGTGGTCGATGTCACAAGAACCACAATTGAACTCCTCGCCCCTACCGCAACAGACAAAGTACCGGCCGCCGGAGTCCCCACCCATATCGGCACCTTAGTAAAGAGGGAGGAAGCGGCCTTTAGTATCCTCACCAACTCAGCGGGTCCGAGGTCCACCTTCATCACGAA
>NC_041389.1:471814071-471829416 GCF_002162155.2 Triticum dicoccoides | reverse complement strand
TGAGGTGACACGGGGGAACCCTAGCATCTCCGCCGCCGGTCCCCCCTTCCCTGCCTCCCTTCCTCGTCGCCGCCGTGGGCCACTACGGGGCAAAGTCTTGGCGGTCCCGGCGGCGACGGAGCATCTCCCCAGCGCAGCCCCTCCCCCTTCATTCCCCCGATGTCGACTCAGATCTGGCTGCTGGTGCCCTTGGCGGCACGGCGCGGCGAAGGCTCGGCGGCATCCCTGCTCGGCGCTGGTGGTGGTGGGGCGTGCCTGCGACCGTGGGTGCTGCATGGACGGTCGGTCCAGCCTGGGGCTCGGTAACCCCCTGGATCTGGGTACCGGGATTTGGGTTGTGGCCGCTGTTAGGCTTGGTGGGGTACTGTTGTCGCGGTCCTGCTGCTGATGGGCGCCATGGTGGCGTTGGCGGATGCGGTGTCCCCGGCGAGGTGGTGCACATGGCAGGAGGCATGGTGGAGAGGCGGTCCTGGCGAAGACGGGCAACTGTGTGGTGGTGATGGACGGGCGCGATGTTGTGCTGGAGGCGACGACGCGAGCTACCGGCCAGGTTTGGTGGCGGCGTTGAGATGGCTCAGCTAGGAGGGCGTTCCCGGTGAGCAGCGAGCGCTAGTCACCTGTGGTCCGTGTGGCGAGTGACGGTGCTCTCGCGGTGGACAGCCGTTCCGGGCCCTTGGTGCTGGGGACGTCGCAAGGCCGTCCCTTGGAGCGGGTGACGGCCGTCGCGGGCGGTCCTGGCCCTTGCTTGAGGTGCGGAGTGGCTGCTGTTCTTCTGCTAGGTTGGAGGTGCTGGCTGGGCCGCGATTCTCTTTGTCGTGTGATCTTCGGCTTTGCGGCTACGACGGCGAGGTGCTGCGGTGGCGGCGGTGCGAGGCTATTTGGACAGTGCTGCCCAATTCCTTCGTGGTGTGGTGAGGTGCAACAATCAGATGAAAATCTGCACGACATTTGCCGGGCCGGCGGCGATGGCGCCCGTGGGTGTCGTCCCCCTCCTTGGAGGCGCCATCGAGGTGTACTTGCATTCTCCCTCGCCCGTTCGGAGTTTGTGTTGTCTCCGGGCGAAAGCCTCGATTCGGTTTTGGATCGGCATGATGGCGGCGTCCTCGATGTCGCTACTCTGTTGGGAGCATCGTGTTTGGAGACATGGCTTGGCTCCTTCTAGTTCTCCTCCGGTGTTCTCCATAGTCCTATTTTGAGCTCCGGCGGCGCTATGTACACCCTTCGACAGTGTCTTCAAGATGGTGTCTTCCTCGGTTCTGATCAAGTCCTGCCATTCACCTGCCACCTCTTCTTAGGCATCAAGGGTGATGGTGCGTCGACGAGCGAAGTCCAGGGGTTGTCGGTGGTCTTCGGAGGTGCACGACGTTGGTTGTGACGTGGTGTTGTTCTCACTTAGGACAGGCTCTTTTGCTTGTAGTTTTGTTTGGTCGTAGGTGGTTGTATTTGGTCTTACCCGGATATGGTGTTGTTGTTGAACTCTTGTTCGCAGCGAGTTGTAGTTCTTTTGTAATTGTTTTTCTGTCTTCTATAAAGCTATGATACGCCTATGTGCACTTTTGAAAAAATCACGAAGGCAAGCGAGTGGGCATGGTTAGTGAGGGAGTCCTGAACTAGGGGGTGTCCGGATAGCCAAACTATTATTATCGGCTGGACTCCAAGACTATGAAGATACAAGATTGAAGACTCCGTCCCGTGTCCGGATGAGACTTTCCTTGGCGTGGAAGGCAAGCTTGGCGATACGGATATGTAGATCTCCTACCATTGTAACCGACTCTGTGTAACCCTAGCCCTCTCCGGTGTTTATATAAATCGGATGGTTTTAGTCCGTAGGACATAACAACAATCATACCATAGGCTAGCTTCTAGGGTTTAGCCTCCTTGATCTCGTGGTAGATCTACTCTTGTAATACCCACATCATTAATATCAATCAAGCAGGACGTAGGGTTTTACCTCCATCAAGAGGGCCCGAACCTGGGTAAAACATCGTGTCCCTTGTCTCCTGTTACCATCCGCCTAGACGCACAGTTCGGGACCCCCTACCCGAGATCTGCCGGTTTTGACGCCGACATTGCTGCTTTCATTGAGAGTTCCTCTGTGTCGTCACCAATAGGCTCGATGGCTCCTTCGATCATCAACGACGCAGTCCAAGGTGAGACTTTTCTCCCCGGACAGATCTTCGTATTCGGCGGCTTTGCACTGCGGGCCAACTCTTTTGGCCATCTGGAGCAGATCGAAAGCTACGCCCCTGGCCGTCAGGTCAGATTTGGAAGTCTGAACTTCACGGCTGACATCCGCGGAGACTTGATCTTTGATGGATTCGAGCCACAGCCGAGCGCGCCGCACTGTCACGATGGGCATGATTTAGCTCTGCTGCCGGACAGTGCCCTGGAGGCCGCACGCGAGTCTGCTCCGACCCTTGATTCGGAGCCGGCTGTGCAGATCGAGGACAGGTGGTTAGACACCGCCTCGGGGGCTGCAACCTCTACGGCGATAGAGCCGAATACTGACCTCGTCCCTTGTGAAGCTCGTGACTCCAAGGTGCCGGACTCCTTGCCGGACTCCGAACCTCCCGCGCCCCCTCCAATCGAATCCGATTGGGCGCCGATCATGGAGTTCACCGCTGCGGACATCTTTCAGCACTCACCTTTCGGCGACATCCTGAGTTCACTAAAATATCTCTCGTTATCAGGAGAGCCCTGGCCGGACTGCGGCAGGACGGTTGGGATGCGGACGACGAAGAAATTCAAGGCCCACCCACCACCCACCTAGTAGCCACTGTCGACGATTTAACCGACATGCTAGACTTCGACTCCGAAGACATAGACGGTATGAACGACGATGCCGGAGACGACCAAGAACCAGCACCTACTGGGCACTGGAAAGCCACCTCGTCATACGACATATACATGGTGGATATCCCAAAGGATGGGAATGGCGAGGGAACAGCGGAGGAAGACCCCTCCAAGAAATAGCCCAAGCGCCGGCGTCAGCGGCGCCGCTCTAAATCCCGCCACAGCAAGAATGGAGATTCCGGCACCGGAGATAATAATACCCCAGACAGTGCCAAAGACAACCCCCTCCAGCAAGATTCAGCGCAGGAGGATGGAGAAGCCAGCCCTCATGAGAGAGCGGCAGACGAAGAGGTAGAGGATGATAATTACATGCCTCCCTCCGGAGACGAGGCAAGCCTCGACGACGACGAATTTGTCGTGCCTGAGGATCCCGTCGAACAAGAGCGTTTTAAACGCAGGCTTATGGCCACGGCAAATAGCCTCAAGAAAAAGCAGCAACAGCTTAGAGCTGATCAAGATCTGCTAGCCGACAGATGGACTGAAGTCCTTGCGGCCGAAGAGCATGAGCTCGAACGCCCCTCCAAAAGCTACCCCAAACGCAAGTTGCTCCCCCGATTAGAGGAGGAGGCATATAAACCTGCATCATCAGAGCACAATACGGCTGACCGACCACCTTGTGGCCACGACAGAGAGGCCTCTAGGCCCTCCACTAGAACCGTACCCCGGCATCGCTCGAAAAGCACAAGGCCATAGGGGAACGCTCCAGACTTGCGAGATGTATTGGAGGATAAGGCAAGACAATCAAGATCGATCTACGGATCGCGTGGGCGCCCCATGATACGTGACGACAACCGTCGCGCCGGACACAGCAAGTCCGGCCGGGCCGAACACAGTAGACAAAGCTTGTTGGAGCTCCGTTGCGATATAGCCCAATACAGAGGCGCCGCACACCCACTATGCTTCACAGATGAATTAATGGATCATCAAATCCCCGAAGGGTTTAAACCCGTGAATATTGAATCCTATGATGGCACAACAGACCCCGTGGTTTGGATCAAAGACTATCTCCTTCATATCCACATGGCCCGCGGTGACGATCTCCACACCATCAAATACCTCCCACTCAAGCTTAAAGGACCAGCTCGGCATTGGCTTAACAGCTTGCCAGCAGAATCAATTGGGTGTTGGGAGGACCTGGAAGCCGCATTCCTTGATAACTTCCAGGGCATGTATGTGCGACCACCAGACGCTGACGACCTAAGCCACATAATTCAGCAGCCAGACGAATCGGCCAGACAATTCTGGACACGGTTCTTAACTAAGAAAAATCAAATCATCGACTGTCCAGATGCGGAGGCCCTCGCGGCCTTCAAACATAACATCCGCGATGAGTGGCTTGCCCGGCACCTGGGACAGGAAAAGCCGAAATCCATGGCAGCCCTCACATCACTAATGACCCGCTTCTGCGCGGGAGAGGACAGCTGGCTAGCCCGCACCAACAACCTCAACAAAAATTCTGGCAGTCCGGATACCAAGGACCGCAATGGCAGACCGCGTCACAACAAGAACAAATGCCGCATTAACGGCGACAATAATGAGGATACGGCAGTCAATGCCGGATTCAGAGGCTCTAAACCCGGTCAGCGGAAAAATCCATTCAAAAGAACTACTACGGGTCCGTCCAATTTGGACCGAATACTCAGTCGCTCGTGCCAGATACACGTCACCCTCGAAAAGCCAGCCAACCACACCAACAGAGACTATTGGGTATTCAAGCAGGCAGGCAAGCTAATTGCCGAAAACAATGGCAAGGGGCTGCATAGCAATGACGAAGAAGAGACCCGACCGCCGAACAATAGAGGACAGAAGGGTTTCCCCCCACAAGTGCGGACGGTGAATATGATATACGCAACCTACATACCCAAAAGGGAGCGGAAGCCTGCACTCAGGGACGTATACGCGATGGAGCCAGTCGCCCCGAAGTTCAACCCATGGTCCTCCTGCCCGATCACTTTTGATCGAAGGGACCACCCCACCAGCATCCGCCACGGCGGATTCGCCGCATTGGTTTTAGACCCAATCGTCGATGGATTTCACCTCACCAGAGTCCTGATGGACGGCGGCAGCAGCCTGAACCTGCTTTATCAGGACACAGTGTGCAAGATGGGCATAGACCCCTCAAGGATTAAACCCATAAAGACGACCTTCAAAGGCGTCATACTAGGTGTAGAGGCCAGTTGTACGGGCTCATTTACACTGGAAGTGGTCTTCGGATCCCCGGATAACTTCCGAAGCGAGGAGTTAATCTTCGACATAGTTCCGTTCCGCAGCGGCTATCATGCTCTGCTCGGACGGACCGCGTTTGCAAAGTTCAACGCGGTGCCGCACTACGCATACCTCAAGCTCAAGATGCCAGGCCCTCGAGGAGTCATCACGGTCAACGGAAACACCGAACGCTCCCTCCGAACGGAGGAACATACAGCGGCTCTCGCGGCAGAAGTACAATGCAGCCTCTTAAGGCAATTCTCGAGTCCGGCCGTTAAGCGACCGCACACGGCTAAACGCGCCCGGAGTAACCTACAACAAGACCACCTGGCACGTTCCGAGCACGCGTAGCAATGCGGCCCCAACCCCAGCCCCCGCAAGATTGCAAGACTGGTCCTTCGCGTACATCATTATGCTCTGGAGATACCATGGGCATAGGGGGAGGGGCACGACCACGACAGGCCCAGAATGCGGCTTAACCACATCAAGGGCTCCCAAGTGTGTCATTCTTTTTTTTTTCTTACCCACAGGACTCCGTTCACTAGAGGCCCTGTCCGGCAGTAGACCGGCCGAACTCACGATGCAACAGTCAGGGAAGGAGAAAGGCTACGACGAATATCCATGTGGTCTCCATTACGAGCATTAAATCTGTTTTATACACCATCCCGCAGCCTACCCCTGGAGGGGGACATGTTTAATAGTCCCATCCCTTGCTTACCGCACTATTTTTATCGTTCTGCATTCATGGCAGTATTACTTAAATAAACAATGCAGCACCTTTTTTGCTTATAATTGCATTCCTTTCTTATACATATGTTCATTTATGACATGTCGCGTCCGTACACTTTGGTACGGCTAAATACACCAGGGGCTTAAGTTCCCCACATTATGGTGTGATGAGTCCGAACACTTTCACAAGTGCGACACCCCGAACTTATAGCATTATATGCATTGGGTCCGAATCATGTCTTGGGTCAATAGTTGGGTTTGCCCGGCTCCCATGTTTTGGTACCTTATGTTCCGTTGTATCGGCTAAGGTAGCACTGGGAGAACCACTGCGATTGCGCCCCAGTTGAGCTGGGCGAGCGCCTCAGTGGAGAAAGCTAAAACTGACCGTCATGATGAGGCGAGAGCCGGTCGCTGTTCGAGAGGGTTTTTTCGAGTCCTTAAAGACTTATGCCGCTTAGAGCGAGGAACCTGCTTTGTCCGGCCCAGGCGTGGATAGCGCCCCGAATTCAGCCTTCCGAACACTAGGGGTTTCACCGAAATTTAAAATTATAGAATTCTATGGCTAAGTGAGAGTGTTCAAGCATTATAAGTCCGGTTTCCTCGTTCGTTGTGTTGAGCGCCTCCCTAGATGGACCCAAATATGGGAACAAGAGTGCTCAAGTCTATCCCGAACACCCCAGCACTCGTGGCATGGGGGCTGAAGCCGACGACTTGCCATCTCTCAGATTTGATAAACAGCCACACAGAAGGTAATATTTTAAATCAACAAGCGTTGCTTAGCGCATATGAACAAAGTTTTCAGCGCACATGATAACAAAATGCGAGTCTACTCAAATATTACATCTTTGGAGCACTCACCCGCAATAGTGCGGGCACCCTTCAGGACACTCTTATAATACATCTCGGGCGTGCCATACTCCTTGCCCGGCGGTGGCGCGTCCGTCACAAGCTTCTCAGCATCCATCTTGCCCCAGTGCACCTTAGCACGTGCAAGGGCCCGACGGGCACCTTCAATACAGGCGGATTGCTTGATGACTTCAACCCATGGACAAGCATCCACCAGCCGCCGCACCAGGCCGAAGTAGCTCCCAGGCATGGCCTCCTTGGGCCACAACCGAACAATGAGGCCCTTCATGGCCTGTTCGGCCACCTTGTGGAGCTCGACCAGCTGCTTCAACTGGTCGCTAAGGGGCACCGGATGTCCGGCCTCAGCATACTGAGACCAAAGACCTTCTTCGTCGAGCTCCCCTCCTCGGCCCTGTAGAAAGCGGCAGCATTGGACACGCTGCGGGGCAGATCTGCGAACGCTCCTGGAGAGCTCCGAATTCGGGTAAGTAACAGGTAATTAACATTCACATGCTTGCTTTGCATGAAAAATGCCTTACCCGCCGCTATTTTCTTCAACGCCTCGATTTCCTGAAGGGCCTTGTGGGCTTCGGCCTTAGCGGCTTTGGCACTCTCAAGAGCCGATGCAAGCTCGGACTCTCGAGTCTTCGAGTCACGCTCCAAACTCTCATGCTTTTCCACGAGAGCCTGGAGCTCTTACTGTACCTCCGCCACCCGCGCCTCCTGCTTCTCTCGCCCAGCACGCTCCACGGCCGCATTACGTCCGGCCGCGGACACCGCCTCCTTCAAGGTCGCCACCTCGTTCGTGGCCCCTGAAGTACCCATGTTATCCTTGTCATTTCTCTTGCAACCAAATCCTTTTCTGTAAGGTACAACATTAATAAGGTGTTACTCATCTTCTTTGTCCTCGAGCTGCTTCTTGGCATGGCCGAGCTCGTTCTCGGACCGCTCGAGGTTTTGCTTCAAAGCATCGACCTCCACAGTCAGTGCGGCAGAGGTCAGCAGCGCAGCCTGCAATCCCATATTGACATATTTTTTAAGACTCCTGCGTATATCTTTTTAGATCCTCAGTCCGGCTTTTCTTTCTGAACACCGAACCGAGCATCAGGGGCTACTGTCTATGCGGTACTATTTTACATATATTAAATTTCTTACCTCAAAGTCTGTTAGAAGGCTGCTGCAGGCTTCGGTCAGCCCGCTTTTGGCGAGCTGGACCTTCTGACTCACCGCACTCATGACAGTGCGGTGTTCCTCCTTGATGGAAGCTCCGTTGAGCGCCTCCAGCAAGTTATCCGGCGCCTCCGGTTGGACGGAGGCCGCTGGCGTCACGGTCTTGCCCTTCTTACGAAGGGGCCGCCTGCCGAACTTCGGAACCACTGCAGGTTCCGGTGCGGAGTCTGGTACGAAGTCCGGGAGGTTGCCCTGTGGCACCTCCGGGTCCTCCTCCTCCGGGTGGGTCCCTCTCTGGGATCCTACCTCAGCGTCGTCGGCGTCACGGGGGGAGGAGGCGGTTGGAAGTGAAGTACTATTCACATCCGACGTGCCCAAGGACCCGCTCAACGAAGCGTGAAGATTGTCCTTGGGCGGACTGCAGGGTTGTATGCGGCATTAGAAAGACACCATGTGGCGAAAAGAAAAATCATGAAGTTGTTCGGGAGTCCGGATACTTACGATCTCGCCAGGGGCTTGACCCTTGAAGGCCAATCCTCGTCGTCGTCACCGGCATTGGCGGAACAGTCCGGGGGAAGAGTCCTTCCCTTCTTGGACCCTTCGGCCTCCCTCGTTAGGGAGGCCTTCCTTTTCTTCCCTCCCCCCGCTGGGGGAGAGGCATCTTTCTTCTCCTCCTCGTCCTCGTGGGAGGAGTCCGCCTCGGAGTCATCGGACACCTGAAAACGGGAACTCTTTTGAGTGCCCGTGGCCTTCTTCTTGGCCTTCTTCTCCGGCACCACGTGGGGTGCCGGAACCAGCAGCCCCACTAAGCGGGCGTCCGCTGGGTCTTCTGGCAAAGGGGCCGGACAGTTAGTCTGCTCGGCCTTCTTCAGCCAGTCCTGTCAAAGGAGAGGGAGTTTAGATCCCGCATAGAGTCAAACTATGGGAAACAAGTGTCCCGTAAAGGGTAGAATCGCTTACCTCGCTAGCCTGGCGCTGCGAGCTGAATCCGCGATCTTCGGTAGCGGATGCGGGAGCCTCGGCGCCCTTAAATAGCACCTTCCAGACATCTTCGTACTTAGTGTCGAAGAGCCCGCTCAAGGTTCGGTGCTGGGCCGATTCAAACTCCCACAATTTGAAGGCCCGTTGTTGGCACGGGAGAATCCGGCGGATGAGCATGACCTGGACTACGTTGACAAGCTTGAGCTTCTTGTTCACTAGCTTTTGGACGCAGGCTTGGAGTCCGGTCAGCTCCTCCAAATCGCCCCAGGTCAGGCCACTCTCTTTCCAAGAGGTGAGCCGTGTGGGGATGCCAGATCTGAATTCGGGGGCCGCTGCCCATTTAGGGTCACGCGGCTCGGTGATGTAGAACCACTCCAATTGCCACCCCTTGATGGTTTCCACGAAGGCCCCTCGAGCCAAGTTGTAACGCCCTCGATGCGGCTATAGCTCCCACGTGTCGAGGCACGACTTAGAGCCTTCCCTGACCTTAGGAGCCCCATTGCTTGATCGTTTTTAGCAGCCGAGTTGTGTCTAGAAAAAAAATGTTTTGAGTCCTTAGGAATTATATATCGGAGAGCTTAGGAATTCTTTTACTTCCCAGTCTCCTCATCGCTCTGGTAAGGCATCCTGACGTAGAGTTTTGACTCTTCTCTTCTCAAATTTTTTCACTAAAATTTTTTTTAGGATCACGCGAGTATCTTGGTTTTGTTTCGATGGTTTTGTGACGAGAACATTGTTCTTGGTGCCTCCTGTCTTTAGGGGTTGTGGCAGTGTCCCGGGGAGTTGAGCTCCGAGGTGTTGTCGTCACAATTTCATCGTTGCAATTCTGGTATACTTGAGATATGTTCGCCGACATCGAAAATCTCTTTTATGCAGTTCGTTGGTGAGATAACCTCGACGCCACCCAGTACTGGGGCGGGAGTTCGGGAGTATCACCATAACTTGTATAACGGATGCTTTTTGAAGGTTGAGGTAGATGGTTTCCGAAGTTTTCCTGGTTATGTGTTGAAGGATGGATACAGCTGGATGTAGGATTTGCTAGTTTGGGTGAGATATTGTGCTTCCCCTGTATCCCCAACACCTGATTGCATAACCGGAAAGGTTCGGGAGTTTCATAGGTGGGAAATCTAGTAGCTCTAGTTCTTCTTCCACGGATATTGGTTTGAGATTGGGATTTCTTACCGATTATTCGTTCTTGATCCGTACCTTGTTGATTTATTTCTCTACCTTAATTCTTCGTGGCTTCTCAATTTATGGATATGTGATCATTTGAAGAGGAATGCATTCGTTCATTTTGTTCGGATGTGAAGACTATATGTTGTAATTTTCATTCCGTTGGATTCAGCTTCTATATTGTTGTCTATCTATGTGCTAATGGTGGTCAACCTGTTCAGGATGGCTCCTCCAACGCGCACGACTCCGAATCCTAATCCGCCTCCACCTCCGCCTCCTCCGGAAGCATGGCAAGCTGTGATGGCCGCTACTAATGCAAACACACAGTTGATCATGCAAATCCTTCAAGAGCGCAATCAAGGCAGTCAAGGGAATCAAGGCCATAATCAGCACCATTTTGCTACTCTGAACCAGTTCCTTGCTAATGGCCCAAAGACGTTCAGCGGTTGTGTTGAGGCTACCGACGCTGACGATTGGCTAGTGGATCTGGGCAAGCATTTTGAATGCAGCAACGTCAGGCCTGAAGATTTCGTCAAGTTCGCTTCTTTCCAGCTCAAAGATCAGGCTGCAGAGTGGTTCCAGCAGTACAAGGATTCCAGAGGTGGACGTGTTATCACTTGGGACGATTTCCGTCAAGATTTCCGCGCTCATCACATCCCTCAAAGTGTGGTTGAGAGTAAGCGTCAGGAATTCCGCAATCTGAAGCAAGGCTCTTTGTCTGTCTATGACTACAACAAGTTGTTCCAGAAGCTCGCCCGTTTTGCCAAGCAGGATGTTCCTGATGAGAAGAGTATGATCTATCAGTTCAGGGGTGGTCTTCGTGAGGAAATTCAGCTCGCTCTTGTCCTCTTTGAGCCGTTGAGATACGATGAGTTCTACAACATGGCACTGAAGCAAGAGGCTGCTCAGATGAGATGTGATGCTTCCAGGAAGCGTGCCAGAGATGTTACTCCTTCTTCCTCTACTCAAGTGGTCAAGCAGCAGAAGTATTGGCTTCCTCCTCCTCCGTTCCGTCAGCCGTATCAGCAGAAGAGCAAAGGTGGCAGTGGTTTCTCCCACCCACCCAACCCAGGCTTTCAGAACAAGTCTTCGTCTCAAGCGCCAAGATCGAGTGCTCCGTATCACCGTCCGCTTTCAGAGGTCACGTGCAACAAGTGCCAACAGAAGGGTCACTATGCCAACAAGTGTACCAACCAGAGGCGTCTTCCTCCTCCTCCTCCTGTCAGATCGGCAAGTACAGCTGTGGTCAAGCACAATCCCAAGCACGCCAAGGTCAATATGCTGAATGCAGCTCAAGCTGAGGATTCTTCAGATGTCATTATGGGTAACCTTCCTGTTAATGATATTCCTGCAAAAGTTCTTTTTGACTCTGGTGCATCGCATTCCTTCATGTCATTTCCATTTGCATCGGAGAACAATTTTAGCACTAAGGCATTACCTAGAGCTATGCAAGTCGTCTCTCCAGCTAAGCGACTGAGTTCCAGTATGGAGGTGCCGGATATTTCAATCTTGATGGGTGATTTCAAGTTTCTCGCTTCTCCTATGATTCTTGGCAACTCGGATATCGATCTTATTCTCGGGATGGACTGGCTCTCTAAGCATAAAGCTCAGCTTGATTGTGCAGCCAGGCAGATTCAACTGACTCATTCGTCTGAGGAGGTCATTGTTTTTGCCGCTCGGGATAATTCCATCCGGTTGTGTTCTCTCAATGAGAAGGGTGAATTGGATGCTATTTCGCAGATTCCGGTTGTTTGCGAATATCAAGACGTCTTTCCAGAAGAACTTCCAGGGATGCCTCCAAACCGGCCGGTTGAATTCGTTATTGAACTTGAGCCCGGTACGGAACCTGTGTGCAAACGTCCCTACAAGCTCGGCCCTGAAGAGTTGAAGGAGCTGAAGAAACAACTCGATGAGCAAGAAAGATTGGGTCTCATTCGGCCTAGTACTTCTCCGTGGGGTTGTGGTGTTCTTTTTGTGAAGAAGAAGGATGGATCGAGTCGACTTTGTGTTGATTACCGTCCAGTAAACAAGAAGACCATCAAGAACAAATACCCACTTCCCAACATCAATGAGCTATTCGAACAACTCAAGGGTGCTCAAGTATTCTCCAAGCTTGATCTCCGTATGGGTTATCATCAGATTCGTATTCGTGAGCAAGATATTCCCAAGACGGCGTTCAGAACAAGCTTTGGTTCATATGAATACACCGTCATGTCTTTTGGCCTCGCCAACGCTCCTCCGACGTTCTCTCGCATGATGAACTTCATCTTCAACCCCTACACCAATGAATTCGTTCTGGTCTATCTCGACGACATTCTGGTTTTCTCGAAGAACAAGAAAGATCATGCCAAGCACTTGCGTTTGGTTCTTGACAAGCTCAGAGAACATCAGTTCTACGCCAAGTTCTCCAAGTGTGAATTTTGGCTCGATGAGGTTCTTTATCTTGGTCATATCATCTCTGCCAAGGGCATTTCCGTGAATCCTGAGAAGGTGTCTGCAATCGTGAATTGGGAACCTCCTCAGAACGTGAAGCAACTCCGCAGTTTTCTCGGTCTCGCAAGCTATTGCAGAAGATTCGTTGAAAACTTTTCTAAGATCGCCAAGCCTCTCTCAAATCTTCTTCAGAAGCACGTCAAGTACGCTTGGTCTCCGGAGTGTGATATTGCTTTCAACACTTTGAAAGAGAAATTGATCACTGCTCCAGTTCTGACTCCGCCTGATGAAACCAAGCCGTACGAGGTCTTTTGTGATGCCTCTCTCCAAGGTCTCGGTGCTGTACTGATGCAAGAGAAGAAAGTTGTTGCTTATACCTCTCGCCAGTTGAAACCTAATGAGAAGAACTACCCCACTCATGATCTCGAGTTGGCGGCAGTTGTGCACGCTTTGTTGACTTGGAGACATCTTCTATTGGGAAGGAAAGTGGATATTTTCACTGATCACAAGAGTCTCAAGTACATCTTCACTCAGCCTAATCTCAACCTCAGGCAGACTCGATGGGTCGAAATGATTCAAGAGTACAATCCGAGTATCGAGTATACTCCAGGCAAGGCTAATGTGATTGCTGACGCTTTGAGCAGAAAAGCATATTGCAACAGTCTGATTCTCAAGCCTTATCAACCCGAGCTTTGTGAAGCTTTCCGCAAACTTAATCTGCAAGTTGTTCCTCAAGGTTTCCTCGCCAACCTTCAAGTCTCTCCTACCTTAGAAGACCAGATTCGCCAAGCCCAACTTCTTGATGCCATGGTGAAGAAGGTGAAGATTGGTATTGCAAAGAGTCAGTCCAAGTACAAGTGCTACCGACTTGATGACAAGGACACTCTCTTTTTCGAGGATCGAATTGTTGTGCCCAAAGGTGAACTTCGTAAGGTGATCATGAACGAGGCTCACAACTCTCTCCTCTCCATCCACCCTGGTAGTACGAAGATGTATCAGGACCTCAAGCAAGCTTATTGGTGGACTCGAATGAAGCGCGAGATCGCTCAATTCGTGAATGAATGTGATGTCTGCAGAAGAGTGAAGGCAGAACACCAAAGGCCAGCTGGTCTCCTCCAACCTCTTGCCATTCCAGAATGGAAGTTTGACCACATTGAAATGGATTTCGTGACTGGGTTTTCAAAGTCCAAGCGTGGCAATGATGCTATCTTCGTTGTCATCGACAAGCTCACCAAAGTGGCTCATTTTCTGCCTATCAAAGAGTCGATCACTGCAGCTCAATTGGCGGAACTCTATACCTCTCGCATTGTCTCTCTGCACGGTATTCCTCAAGTGATATCTTCAGACCGTGGCAGCATCTTTACCTCCAAGTTTTGGGATTCTTTTCAGAAGGCCATGGGTACCAACATCCGCTTCAACACAGTTTTCCATCCTCAAACAAGCGGTCAAGTCGAGCGTGTCAACCAAATTCTTGAAGATATGCTCAGGGCTTGTGTGATCTCCTTCGGCATGAAGTGGGAGGATTGTCTTCCTTATGCTGAATTCTCGTACAACAACAGCTTTCAAGCAAGTTCGGGCAAGGCCCCCTTTGAAATTCTGTATGGCAGGAAGTGCCGTACCCCTCTCAACTGGTCTGAAACCGGTGAACGTCAGCTGCTGGGTAATGACTTAATCACAGAAGCAGAAGAGATGTGCAAAGTCATTCGTGATAACCTCAAAGCAGCCCAGTCCCGCCAGAAGAGCTACTATGATAGTAAGCACCGTAATCTGGTTTTCGAGATTGGAGATCATGTTTACCTCCGCGTCTCTCCCATGAAAGGTACTCGTCGCTTCGGTATCAAAGGGAAGCTTGCCCCTAGATACGTGGGACCTTTCAAGATTGTCAGCAAGAGAGGCGACCTCGCCTATCAACTCGAGCTTCCTTCAAACTTTGCAAATGTTCATGATGTGTTCCATGTCTCTCAGCTTCGAAAGTGCTTCAAGACTCCTGACCGCACCGTCAACTTCGAGGACATTGAGCTCCAAGAAGATCTCTCCTATCGTGAGCACACAGTTGCTATTCTTGAAGAGACTGAACGCAAGACTCGCAACAAGTCAATCAAATTTCTCAAAGTCAAGTGGTCACACCATTCCGACCATGAAGCTACCTGGGAACGCGAGGATCACCTCCGTTCTGAGTACCCGGAGTTCTTTCAGTCCTAGATCTCGGGACGAGATCTTTTCGTAGTGGTGGAGTGTTGTAACGCCCCAGATATACTTTCCATATTTGTATCCAACTCTTGCCGTCCCTGGCGCTAAGTTATATTTATTTCTCGGGTTTGGGTCTTTGTCTCCGTGTGTTGTTTTCTTTTTCGTGCATCTCTTATCATGTCATCACGTGCATTGCATTTGCATACATGTTCATCTCATGCATTCGATCATTTTCCCCGTTGTCCGTTTTGCATTCCGGCGCTTCGTTCTCCTCCGGTGGTCATTTCTAGCTTTCTTTCTTGTGTGGGGATTAAATATTTCCGGATTGGACCGAGTCTTGCCAAGTGGCCTTGGTTTACTACCGGTAGACCGCCTGTCAAGTTTCGTATCATTTGGACTTCGTTTGATACTCCAACGG
This sequence comes from Triticum dicoccoides, assembly GCF_002162155.2. Taxonomy (NCBI): domain Eukaryota; kingdom Viridiplantae; phylum Streptophyta; class Magnoliopsida; order Poales; family Poaceae; genus Triticum; species Triticum dicoccoides. Next base: position 471,814,418 of record NC_041389.1, on the reverse strand, counting down.
TTAACCGAGGGACCGAAAAGGCCTCGTGTGTGTTGCAGCCCAACACCCCCCAAATTTGGCCCAAAACCCACCAAACTCTGCTCCTTGTCCTAGAGCGTTCGATCACGATCGTGTGGGCGAAAACCGCACCTCATTTGGACTCTCCTAGCTCCCTCTATGCCTATATATACACCCCTCCGTTTTCGGATCTCTCCCTCTCCCCGAAACCCTAAAAAAAAACATCATCCCCGCCAGATCCGCGCCGACGGACGTGTCCGCCCCCGGCCGGACAGCGTCCGCCGCCGCAGCCCGCCCACTCGGGGGCCGCCACGTCACCCCCGCCGCCGCCGCCTCCCACCGCGGCCCGG
>NC_041389.1:471754445-471814061 GCF_002162155.2 Triticum dicoccoides | reverse complement strand
GGCGCCGTCGCCGCCGCCGCACCGGCCGCCGCCGCGCCGGGCCCCGCCGCCCGTCCGCTCCACGCCGCGCCGCGCGCCCGCGCCTCCGTGGCCGCGCCCTCGCCCGCGGCCGGCCCCGCCGGCCACCTCGCCGCCCCTCGTCGCCCCGGCGACCTCCTCCCCGCTCCGGCCCCCTCCTCCCTCGTCGCCGGCGAGCTCCCAACTCCGGCGCCGAGCAGCTACAGTGCGCCGTGAACAGTGCCCCGATCTGGATCTCAGATCCGAAATTCTAGGGTTGACTTTTTCCCTCTCCCTCTAATTTTTATGCATTCTTTGACTGCTTGTATCTCCGCAACCGTAGCTCCGTTTTGGGCATATGATATATCAAAATCTTCGTCTCGACATGTACATCATTTCATTCCATTGCATCATTTGCATTTGAGGTCATCTTGATACCCAAAATTCTGTTAGAAGGAGGCTTTGTGAGTTAAATTGCAGATCCGTTAGTTCATCATGCACTTTTGTCATTTTTGCTATGTTTAATCCGTGCATGATATGCCTGTGCCCCTTTGGGATGTATTGTGAAGCATTTTGTCTTCTTTCCAGAGGTGACACCCATGCATTTTTAGGATGTGTGTGTTGTCTTGTGCAAGCTTGCGAAGTAGGGTACCTGAGAATGCAGATTTCAGGGACTTAGTGATTTTCGCTAAGTCTGGGATATTTTAGTTCATGATGCTATATGTCCGGCTTGTTTCCTATTGATCCGTGCCTCTTTTGAGGATGATCAGTAAGGGAGTTTTAATATTTAAGTTATGCTCTATCCATCCATGTCTTTGTTGGCATTTGTGGAGTGCTCTAGGTTGACTCAATCGAGCTCAACTTTTGCTTCGTAGTTAATCTGGGCAGATCGTCAACTTGTTTGCGATTTCGCCGATGCTACCGTTAGTGTTCCATGCATGCTATGCCTTCGTTCTTGCCATGTGTAGCTAGCACTTTGTGCCTTCTTGCTGGTTATATGCTTTCCTTGCCATGACTTGCACCGTAGTGAGAGCATCGAGCTCGTTTACATGCCTTCGTGAGTTAAATTTCAGCATGTCTCAGTTTTCACTAAGTCTGAAAACTGATTGTGTTCGAGCGATGTTCGTGAGCTCGGTAGAGTATTTTGTGAACCCTTTTGGCCCCAGGTCACTTTGGGTGTTTTATTAAGCTTGTTGAGTAGCTCCATGCCATGTTCTTACTTGTCATGTTCAGGTTCTCTATCATGTTGTTTTGCTGCTCCGAAGAGAGCATCGTGATCTGAAATTTCAGACTAGTGTTAATTTCACTAAGTCTGAAATCTGTTTTGCATTTGCGTTTTAGCCATGCTTGTTTGAACCTCTTATTGGATGAATTTGCCTATGGCTCAGTGCTAGTGTTTTGTCAACCATCTTGTGTACTTCACTGCCATGGATTTTGTTTTCATGTTTGGTGGCTGTAGCATGTTCATTTCGTTGCATTTAGATGCCTACTTGCTGTAAATCGCAGACCGGTGTCATATCTTAAAACGCTTGCCAATTCCAAACCGTAACTCCGATTCCAATGATCTTTATATCGTTTTCAAGCGATTTCATCCCCTCTATCCAGTGGCACACTTGGTTTTCCAAGTTGATGCCAGGTTCATGCATGTCCTGTCATATCTTGCATTTTGCATCCCGCATCGCATCCCGCATAGCATATCGTCATTTCATCATATTGCTTGGTCTTGCCCGTGGTTGATTGTGTCCTTGTTGCTTGTTTGTCTTTGGGTAGAGCCGGGAGACGAGTTCGCTACCGAGGAGCCCGTTGAGTTTGCTTGTGAGGATCCAGTCAACTCTGACAACTGTGCAGGCAAGATGATCATACCCTCGAAATCACTACTATCTTTGCTATGCTAGTTTGCTCGCTCTTTTGCTTTGCCAATGCTTTGATGCCTACCTTTTGCTTGTCAGCCTCCCAATTGCCATGTTGAACCTCTAACCCACCTTTGTCCTAGCAAACCATTGATTGGCTATGTTACCGCCTTGCTCAGCCCTTCTTATAGCGTTGTTAGTTGCAGGTGAAGATTGGAGCCGTTCCTTGTTGGGACATTTATTTACTTGTCGGGATATCATTATATTTCTATGTTATCTTAATGCATCTATATACTTGGTAAAGGGTGGAAGGCTCGGCCTCTCGCCTAGTGTTTTGTTCCACTCTTGCCGCCCTAGTTTCCGTCATATCGGTGTTATGTTCCCGGATTGTTGCGTTCCTTACACGGTTGGGCTATAATGGGAACCCCTTGATAGTTCGCCTTGATTAAAGCTTTTCCAGCAATGCCCAACATTGGTTTTACCTTTTGCCACCTAGCCTCTTTTCCCTTGGGTTTCCGGAGCCCGAGGGTCATCGTATTTTAGCCCCCCTTGGGCCAGTGCTCCCTCTGAGTGTTGGTCCGAACTGAGCTGCCTGCGGGGCCACCTCGGGGAAACTTGAGGGTTGGTTTTACTCGTAGCTAGTCTCATCTGAGTGTGCCCTGAGAAAGAGATATGTGCAGCTCCTATCGGGATTTGTCGGCACATTCGGGCGGTGTTGCTGGACTTGTTTTAACCTGTCGAATCATCTTGTTGTACCGAGATACCGAGTCTGATCGGTGTGTCTTGGGTGGAGGTCTATTCCTTCGTTGACCGTGAGAGCTTGTTATGGGCTAAGTTGGGACCCCCCTGCAGGGATTGATCTTTCGAAAGCCGTGCCCGCGGTTATGGGCGGATGGGAATTTGTTAATGTCCGGTTGTAGATGACTTGAACTAAACTTAATTAAAATGAATCAACCGTGTGTGTTACCGTGATGGCCCCTTCTCGGAGGAGTCCGGGAAGTGGACACGGTGTTGGAGTTATGCTTGCGCAGGATGTTCCTTTAGCTTCTCGCTCGTGCTTCGCCTTCTCTTCTCGCTCTCTTTTGCGTATAAGTTAGCCACCACATGTGCTAGTCGCTTGCTGCAGCTCCACATATATTTGCCTTATCCATTCCTATGAGCTTAAATAGTCTTGATCGCGTGAGTGTGAGATTGCTGAGTCCCTGTGGCTCACAGATACTACAACTCCAGATGCAGGTCCAGGTGATTCCGCTCCAGGTGACGAGTACGAGCTCAAGTGGGAGTTCGACGAGGACTCTCAGCGATACTACATGTCCTTTCCGGATGATCAGTAGTGGTGCCTAGTTGGGGTTATCGATTCAGGACCTTGTCGCATGTTGGGGGTCTTTTCCATTTTGGCACCGTAGTCGGGCCATGAGTGATTTGTTTGATGGATGTTATTTATGTACCCTGATGTGACGTGGCGAGTGTAAGCCAACTATGTTATCTCCCCCCTTTTATTATGTATTACATGGGATGTTGTAAAGACTGCCTGACTTGCGACACTGCTTTCAATGCGGTTATGCCTCTAAGTCGTGCCTCGACACGTGGGAGCTATAGCCGCATCGAGGGCGTTACACAAGTAACGTTGGGCATCTTGCCCACCATGGCGCCTCCGCACTCCGCTTGGCTGCCCTTCACAACCTTCGGCTTGACATTGAAGGTCTTGAGCCACAAGCCGAAGTGGGGCTGGATGCAGAGGAAGGCCTCACACACGACGATAAACGCCGAGATGTTGAGGATGAAATTCGGGGCCAGATCATGGAAATCCAGGCCGTAGTAGAACATGAGCCCCCGGACAAAGGGGTGAAGTGGGAAGCCCAGTCCGCGGAGGAAATGGGGAAGGAATACCACCCTCTCATGGGGCCTGGGGGTGGGGATGGGCTGCCCCTCGTCGGGGGAGCCGATGCGCGATGTCACTGGACAGATATCCGGCGCTGCGCAGGTTCTTGATGTGCCCCTCCGTAACGGAGGAGGCCATCCACTTGCCTCCCGCTCCGGACATAGTTGGAGAAGGTTGAGGTGAGATGTGCGGACTTGGGCGCTGGAGCTCGAGTGCGCGGAGATGGATAAGCAAAGGAGGAAGAAGGCGCAGGTAAAAAGCTGGATCCTTATCCCCTTATATATGGGCGGACGAAACTATGCGTCCCCACCAGCCTGATAAAACTCGCTTTTTTCCCAAGCGCCGCAATCAATTGCGCAGTTGGGTTACCCACGTCCGTATTGATGGGAATCCCGGAATAAGGGGAACACGATCTCTGCTTCAACAAGACGTGCCAAGGAAACCGCTTCGCTAAACGCGCTGAGGTGGTATAATAAAAACGATTCAAGTAAAGGCTTGGTTGCGGTGTGACGTCACGCCACGAAATACGTCAGCAGATTGAACTTGTGTAAATATTCTTCTCTCTACGGTGGAATGTGGAAATTATTTTGCAGAGCCGGACACTATCATGTTGTTCACAATCTTCTACAAATTATTCAGAGGAGGAACCCGCCTTGCAATGCCGAAGACAATATGCGCGCCGGACTCGTCGTCATTGAAGCCTGGTTCAGGGGCTACTGAGGGAGTCCTGGACTAGGGGGTGTCCGGATAGCCGAACTATTATTATCGGCCGGACTCCAAGACTATGAAGATACAAGATTGAAGACTTCGTCCCGTGTCCGGATGGGACTTTCCTTGAAGTGGAAGGCAAGCTTGGCGATACGGATATGTAGATCTCCTACCATTGTAACCGACTCTGAGTAACCCTAACCCTCTCCGGTGTTTATATAAACCGGATGGTTTTAGTCCGTAGGACATAACAACAATCATACCATAGGCTAGCTTCTAGGGTTTAGCCTCCTTGATCTCGTGGTAGATCTACTCTTGTAATACCCACATCATCAATATCAATCAAGCAGGACGTAGGGTTTTACCTCCATCAAGAGGGCCCGAACCTGGGTAAAACATCGTGTCCCTTGTCTCCTGTTACCATCCGCCTAGACGCACAGTTCGGGACCCCCTACCCGAGATCCGTCGGTTTTGACACCGACAGTTAGTGTCGCCGGGGGCAAGGAGTCGGGCACTGGGGTGATGGACTGTCGGCGCGCCGACAGTCCATCACCCCAGTGCCCGACTCCTTGCCCCCGGCGTGTGGTGCCCACGTGTGGCTCGCTCGTGCCTGGCTCCCAAAAAAAGGATCGATTTGGGTATATCCTACTCAGCTAAGCCCAACGGTGTGTGTGAGGGCCAGTATTTCAATGCAACCGAGGCAAACAAGCAATCTAAGAGCATCTTCAACAGGCGCGGCAAACAAGCAATCTAAGAGCATCTCCAACAGGCGCGCCAAAAGACGCGCCCTCACGGTAAAGTTTCTTTTTAGCGCGCGCCGCACGGTTTCGCGCGCTCCAGCGGTGGCGGGAAATTACCGCGCGCGGGAAGCGTTAGCGCGCGCGGGAGAAAGCGGCAGCTGGCGTGGTAGATTCGCGCCGCTTCACGCGCGCCTATAAAATCAGGCGCTCGCCACACGCTCAAGCACACTGCCACGTGCCCTCCTCCTCGCCACCTCGCCGCTTTCCTCGCCAGCACCGCGCCACCGTGCCGCCGCACCGCCGGGGTTCTTCGGGCTACCGCGGCATCCGCGAGCGCCCCTCGGGCTGGTACTCCGCCGAGATCCGGTCCGGCGACGTCCGGCTCGGCCTCGGCTCGTTTCGGAGCGCGCACGAGGCGGCCCGCGCGTACGACACGACGGCGTGGCGCTTGGACAGGCCCAGGTCGCAGATGAACTTCCGGGACGTCTTCACGCGCGAGCAGGCGCAGCGCCTCGCCTCTCCGCCTCGTCTCATCACCGACCAGGACCGTGCGGACCACGTGCGGCGGCAGCGCCGCCTCCTCATCGCCAAGGAGGACGAGCGAGCCATGGCGGAGTGGCGCCGTCGCCACCCGGAGGACGTCGCCGCCGAGAACGAGTTCTGGGCAGAGAGGACAACAAGGTGCCACGCGGAGCGTGCCGACAGGCGTCGGCGCAAGGCACTGGCCTTATCACAGTGCGATATCGTCGAGAACAGCGGGCAGTCGATCTTCTCCCCCAATGATCTGCGTTGGGATGACATGTGGCTCGATACCTCTGATAACACCACCGAGGATGATGATGGTGATGATGATGACGACTGGGAGTCACCGTAGTTTGTCTCGTTGCATCGTAATTTTTTCTATCTAGTTGTACTGTAGTTCTATCTATGTATGCTCTGGAACTATGTAAAATATCTTTGTATCCTTTTTTATCTATGCTATGATGAACTATGTATCTTTTTAATCTATACTAGAACTATGTATCGTTTAATCTATGCAAAGTTAATTAAAAAAATGTTATAGCATAAGCGCGCGTGCTGCATTTTAGCGTGCCTGCCGGAGCTACGCGCGCGCGCTGCATTTTAACGCGGCCGCTGGAGCCAGCGCTGCGCGCCGCCCCAAACCTGGCGAAAGGCGCGCCGTAAACGAGAATTTAGCGCGCCGCACGTTCGGCGCCTGTTGAAAATGCTCTAAATATTTGCATCCACAGGCCTGGCGACATACCCAACGCACCCTTTGACGTCCGGTCGGGTGCCTGACGTGCAGGCCGTTACGTTGCTGGCGCCGGCTGCATACCGTGTCGCTAGCCGCTAGTGGTAACGAACCAAGGCTGCTTGATTAGCTTCTGGGCACACGGCTCCGGCGAGCGGCGTAACCGACTCGCCGCAACGGGGTGCGCATGACGCACGTTTTTTGGTGATGGCCACGCACGCACGCACACCGGGTCGGGTTGTTACCCGCATCTATCATGCATGCGGAAATGGCAAATTGCCCAATAAGCTTAGGACTAGAAATGCTGAGCCCTTTTACTTGCAGGATGTGGAAATGCTAGGTCGTTATCTTATCAGTTAGGACATTGTTACCCCGTCCCGTTGTGTCTCGCTTTAGGCCTTATACAATGCTAGATGCTTAGAGAGGTGCTTAGAAAAATTAACCGATTTTTTTTGAAGCACCGGTGCCTATTTCTATAGGAGAGATGCCTAATTAAGCGTCTACCCTGTACAAATAAGCACCGGTCCTTAAGGAAAGCCTAGTTTATTTCTTCAACCACCTTACATTGTACAGGGCCTTAGCCACGGGTAACCCTGCTGGTGCATCGATCGTATCTTCTACGTGCTATTTTTTTTTTTCCGAAACAGAGTACGTACTATTTCGATTCAGTGCATAATCTTTCTTTTCATTCTTTTGGAACGAAGGGCTTTCACCCAGCTTGAAAGTAATGATGATGAAGACATATAGACCAACTTACAACCAGTAGTTTGATTCTCGGGATATCAGCTTACGAGGTAAAACACTTAGAAAAAGTAAGAAAAATGACATCCAAAAACAGAAACGACTAGGACTAGAGCTACAAGCTAAGCCATAGAACGTTGTGCAGCTTGAGCTTCTTGCCACCTTGTCCACTGATAAGCAAAGGACATCATCACATCAAGACAATCGGACCATCACCAAGGATCCCATAGGAGCAACTTCACAAGCACACCGCCATCAGGCATGAGATCTTTGCACACATGGCGACCAAGCTAGCAAAATTCATTGAAAACGCAACTCATTTGAAGACAAATCGGGCAAACAAAGAGAAAAACAATTTGAATGATCAAAAAGTATATTGTGCTCTTTAGAAACTCGAATTCAATAAAAAAACCATGTTAAATGAATATTTGAAAGAAACATCTCAAAGGTAAATGAAAAAATATAGAGTACTTAAAAAGTTGTTCCAAAATATGGGAATTTGTAAATGAGAACTAGATAAACTTTGGTAATTTTACATTATTTTCATAATTTTACCAAGTTCTCCAATTTCCAGAGTATTTCTTAATTATTGTGCATTTGGTAGAGTTCTTATAACTTTGGTATATTGAAATGTTCATTTCTGATTTTTTTTGTAGAGTATTTTTTTTTGGTGTTGATTGGACTACCAAATAAGTACACAATTGCTACCACGTCAACATTAAAAGTGGTTTTAGTGGAGGAATGGGCTAAATCTGGACGGTTTTGACAATAAAGCGACCAAACTTGGACCTTGACAATAATTGAGAACCAAATATATACTTTTTTTCAAATAGAATTATGTTTGGAAAATTGGCAGTGAAATAGGATAGAACTGATAATTCATCCAAGAACAAAAACGATTTGGGCTACAGCTACAAGCTAACCTACAATGATCCAAAAACGACAAGGTCTAGAGCAACAAGGTAACCTAAAGTTGTCCATAGCTTGAGCTTCTTGCCACCTTGTCCACTCATAATCGGACCATCACCAAGATGGCCATAGGACCAACTTCACCAGCACACTGCCATTAGGCATGACAATCTAGTTAGCCAAAACTCTAGAAAACATCAAAATTTTATTCATTAAAAAATCAACTAAATTGAAGACAAATCAAGCAAAATGGATTAAAATGTTTAAAAAATATGTATGCTTTTTTGAAAACTTGGTTTTAATAACAAATATGTATTAAATGAATATTTGAAAGAAACATCATAATGATAAGGGACTCCCTTGACCCACCATCCCACTCACGGGGGCGGCGGGGAGGGAACCCTAGTATCACGCACACACACACACACGCACGCACGCACGCACGCACACACACACACACATCTAGTATCAATTGCCTAATAAGCTTAGGACTAGAAATACTGCGTCGTTATCTTATCAGTTATGACATTGTTACCCCGTTGTGGCTCGCTTTAGCCATGGGTACAATACCTGCTGGTGCGTCGATCGTATCTTCTTAGGGAGTACTATTTTGATTCAATGCATAATCTTTTCTTCTTTCCTTTTGGAACGAAGGCTTTCACCCAGCTTGAAAGTAATGATGATAAAGACATATAGACTAACGTACAACCAGTAACTCAATGTTAGGATATCAGCTTATGAAATAAAACACTTCAAAAAAGGGAACAAAAATGACACCCAAAAACATAAACCACAAGGACTAGAACTACACCAGGATTATCTAGAGAAGGTCATTGGCACCTTGTACACCGGTAAGCAAAGGGCCATCACCAAGATTCCCATATGATCATCTTCACAAGTGCAGCGCCATATCAGGCACGAGACCTACACACACCATGATTTTGTACACATGGCAACCCAGTTAGCGAAAAAAATACTAAAAAAAGTCACAAAACTTGAAGTTTTTCCTTTGTTGAAAACTCGACTAATTTGAAGAGGCAAAAAACAGAAAAAAAAATCTAGGAATGTTTTAAAAGTATATGTGTGCTCTTTTAGAAACTCAATTTTAGTTAAAAAATTATATTAAATGAGGATTTGAAAGAAACATCATAACAACAATAAGACGATAAGTAAATGAAAAAAAGAAAGTATGCATAATTCTTAAGAAGGGAATGTTCCTGAAAAGTTGTTCACAAATATTGGAATTTGTAAATGAGAAATGTGAAAAACTTCAGTAATTCTACTAAATTTCATGGTATCCATGATTTTACCTAGTTTTGTGTGGTTTCCAGGGTATTTTTTAACTATTATGCATTTTTAAGAGTTCTTGTAACTTTAGTATGTTAGAATGTTCATTTCTGATTATTATTTTTAGCTCTCCCCTGCCATTCATCATTGTTTCTCTTTGTGTTGCTTGGACTGCCAAATAGGTACAAATAGCTACCATGTCAACATTAAAAGCAGTTTTAGTGGCGGATTGATAGACGGTTTTGACACTAATGCGACCGAACTTGGACCTTGACAATAATTGAGAACCAAATATATCCTATTTTCCAAATAGAATTATGTTTGATAGAATGGAAGCGAAAGAGAATAGAACTAATAATACATCCAAGAACAAGAATGTTAAGGATTAAAGCTACAAGCTAAACTAAGATGATCCAAAAAACGACAAGGTAGAGCTACAAGGTAAGCTAAGGTTGTCTATAGGTTGAGCTTCTTGCCAGCTTGTCTACCGGTAATCGGACCATCTGCAAGATTCCCATAGAACCAACTTCACCAACACACTGCCATCAGGCAGGAGACCAACATGAGTCGTGGTACTATATTTGGGCAATATGCGGGGGGCGACGCAAGGGGCGACTGGCGGCACGGCCGCCGGGATCCCCGCGGGGCGGCCGCCTCTCTCCTCCGGTGATCACCGGAAGGTGTGTGTGTGTGTGTGGGGGGGGGGGTGGTTCTGGGCCCTAGCCGAAGACGATGACGGCGAGGGAGACGAGGAGGCAGATGCGGCGGTGCCGCCGTCTCCTCCATCGGTGGCTCATTCGGACTTCATTTGCGATTTTTTGAGTGTTGGGTATGACGAAGACGAGGTGGCTTCAACCATGGACAAGATCCTTCCCGTTGATGATCCGGCGAGGATCGTGCTTCATGCGGGGGAGACGACAGAGATGGTGCGCCGTGTTGTCCACCGGCGAACGGCGGCGGCGGCGGTCCGGCCCTGGATAGGTCCATTACCTAAGGTATGTCTTCCGAATTTAACCCTTTTCGATATGATTCGACCAGATTCATGGACTTTGGTCAAGAGACGTAAGAGTTCACGATGGAATAGCTCTCGATCGGCACCGGAGGTGACCGCGGCATCGTCGCCGGCGGTCACGGCGATCCAGATCCGAGCTGGCCACCAGGAGCGTTTGAATTTGCTCCTGGGCCGAGCTGAGCCGCACGATGTTGGGCCGGTGGGTATTATTGGGCTGAGATCAGGTGGGTATGAGGCCCAGCCAGACTTGGCTCCAATCGATACTGAGGGGAGGGGCGCATGCACGAGTTGATCGTCTTCTCCTACCCTGTCGCCGCGCCCTAGGGTTCATCTGCATCGAGTGCCGCGCCTGCGTGCTGCTGGACCTGGTCGGGCTCGCCGCATCCCTCCTCTCGGTGCATTTTCGGGTTTAGGAGGCGCGCCTCCACCAGGGATGCGGCGGCCGCCGCCAAACGGGGCTAGTCGGGCTACTTGGGGGGCGCCGCCGGGCCAAGGCAATGGCCGGGGCGCGCTGCCGCCGGGCCAAGGCAATGGTCGGGGCGCGCTGTCGCCGGGCAAAGGCAATGGCCGGGGTGCGCTGTCGGCCCCGGCATCGGGCGCTGGTCGTGCTAGCGTGCCTCTCCCCAAGGCTGCTGCGGGGCGTGGGTCAGGTGGCCCGGCTATGACACACTTTGCTGGCGGGGCGGCCGTGGGGAGGCCGCCGGCTCCGGCCTTGCCAATGGGCTGGTGGGGCGGACCGAGCTCTGGTCTTCGGCCGCTGGTTCCTGGCGGGGCTGCGGTGGCAGTTGCGGGCCGGGGAGCTGCGCCACCGAGGCCTCCCGTGCCTTCGGGTCCGGTGCCTAGACCGGCTCCTCCTCCCCACGTTGTTGCTCGCCCGTCTCCGCCGTCGCAGCCCAACAGTTCTGTGGCTGCACCCCGGGGTCAATAGAGGGATGACGGATACGATGCTTAAGGAGTTGGCCAGCACCGGGGTTCTTCGTCCTCGGGTGGCGGTCGTGGTTATGCATGGCAAAGTGATGGTTCAGTTGAGAGGCCGTTCTTGGGTCCTTCCGGCGGCTTCGTTGAGGGGCCTTCTGATCCGGGTCATCGGCAGCGAGGAGGTTACCGTGGCCATCGTGGTGGTCGGGGCGGTCGTGAGGGCCGGTACCGTCCACGTCCTCCACCCCCACCTATTGTGGTCGACCAGATGATAGATAACGGGGCTGCCGAGGAGCCTGTGCTGATTGGTCACGCTATGGAGGTGGTGATGGCTCTTGCTACTGTTCAGGTTCCTGAGAACGAGGTTATGTCCGATGTGTCTGCGGAGTTGTCAGATAGGGTTGAGTCTGATAGGGCGTCCAAGTGGGCGCGCAGGAAGGAAAAGATGCATTGTTATCATTGTGGAGACAAGGGCCACTTCATTGTGGAGTGTGTGGCTATGTTATGTGATACCCGCGGTAAGCTGGCACACGACTCCGGGGACTGTCCGATTCTGCGAGATCAGGCACCATCGCTCATGATGTATGGAGTTTACTGTGCTGAGCTAATGTTTTTTGAGTCTCCGAATGAGCGGGAGGTTACTAATGAGACCCCGAGCATGACTACGGGGCTTGTCAAGGTCACCAGAGGGGAGGTCTCTGAGGCACAGATCGTGTAGAGGCTTCGGGAGCTGGCCCCTGGGGATTTTCGATAGGACCTTGTCAGTCTAGCTGATAAGATGTTCAGAGTGGAGTTTCCTTCCGTGGTGGATCTGCAGAGGTTGTTGAGTTTTGGGATGTGTAAGGTGCCGGGAACTGATTGCATCCTTGAGTTTCATGAGTGGAAGCAAGTGGAGCCTCAGGGTAGGCCGCTTACTCAGGCGTGGTTGCGGTTTTCCGGGGCCCCCTCCAAGCCGTTACAGGATGCTCGGGTTGTGGCCAGCATGGGCATTTTGGTGGGGAAGCCTGAACATGTGGATATGGCGTTCACCAGCACTCACGGGATTGCTCGGGTTCTGGTTAGTATTCTAAACGTTGAGTATGTGCCGGAAGTGGTTAAGTTGGCTTATCGAGGCATGATCTATGATCTAGTTATTGAGTTTGAGGATGAGAACCTTCTGGCTGCGGCGGCTCACGAGTCCGACGTGGATATGCACGAGGGTGATGACAGTGCGGGAGCTGAGGAGCCGCCGATCGAGGACTCTGGACGATAGTTGTCCAAGGGACCGGGGTCCAAGACCGCGACGACTGGGGATGGTGCAGCCCCACCCTCCTCCGTGCTTACGATGACTCTGAGGTTTGGGTCTTTCGGTCCCTCTTCTGCACCCCCAAGGCTGTGGAGTGATCGGGTCGAGTCTGAGGAGGATTCTGAGCTCGCGTTGCATGCTTTGGGGTTTGAGGATTCTGTGTGCACTACTCCTGGGGATCTTGGGACTTTGTCGACCCCGGCCTAGGGTGAGGTGGAGGAGAGTTGGCACGCTATACCTCCTCAGGATGTGACACCGGTGGCCCTGGCTGGTTTGTCGGGAGGAGTCCTGGGGCAGGCGGCCTCGGGTTGCTCTTCTCCTGCTGAGGTAGGGGATTCGGGGCAGGAGGCTCCTGTGTCCTTTTCTTCGTTGGGAGGGGGTCTGGGAAGGTGGCCTCGGATACCTCCTCTCCCGTCGCGTCTACCTCTCTGCTGGTGGCGGCTTTGCCTTCGGGAGAGGGCTCGGGGCAGGTGGCCTCGGAGCTTTCTTCTCCTTCGGCGCCTGAGCTGGTGGCTTCTCTGGTGATGGGTGGGGAGCAAGGGCAGGCGGCCCTTGCACTCCCTTCACCACCCTCGCTGCCAGCTCCATCCTGCGGGGAGCGCCAGGCGTCTGAGGTCTTGGTGAGTGCCTTTTCACTTGCTGGCGAGGCTGTGGGGGAGCCTATGCAGGTGGTCCGGCCTGCCGGTTGGGGTGAGGCAGGAGACCGGACTCCGATCGCGATCTCTCGGGAGGAGGTCATTGTGTTTGGAGGGATTCAGGATCCAATGTCTGAGGGGCGCCAGGTGAGTGGCCGTCTCTAGGCTCAGCCGGACATGGACGACATTCAGCAGCGGTGCGCCATGAGGGCGGCCAAGCTTCATGACGTTGAGGTCACTACTAGTATGTCGGTCAATACTTCTAATTCCATTCTGCATTTTTTAAATGATGAGATTGTTGAAAATGCAAATCAATTAGGAGTTTCACTGGGTAGTAATGTCACTGAAATTTCTAGTTATGTTAATGATCTTCTAGATCTAGAGGCTGAGCGGGCCTTAGAGATGATTCGTAATATTGCGGCAGTTAAACCCATGAGTGATTCTGAGGTTGATGCGCTCGGGGTCAGGGTGCTCGATAATTTTTGTGCGGATCTTATGCCACCTATTACTGAGGTGGATGTAGAGGATGATTCTACTGAGATGGTTATGGCTAGCCCTTCTGAGATTGGTTGTGAGGACCGGTTGTAGAGTCAAACTGTCTCTAAACGCAAGTGGAAACGGAAAGTGTACCCGGTGTCCGCAGTGCGTAGGAGTGCTAGGATTCGTACGGCTAAAAAATTCCATGATGAACTATGAAAGGAATCTTTTGGAATAGCAGAGGTCTAAAGGACTTGGCTAAAAGAAGGTTTCTTGCTGAGGCGTCTGTCGAGCATCGTTTAGATTTTATCGCTCTATCGGAGACGGGTAGAGATAACACTACAAAAAAATACACTTCCGTGATGATACGTGTTTGTCACAGTAAGTCGCGTTTTTTGTCATGCATGTAGATCCATGACAAATTTATGACAGAATCAAGATAGTCATACCTGTGCTGTCGTAGAAGTGTTTGATGACATTACCAAAATTATCATCACGGAAGTGTCCACTTCCATGATGATAAATCGCGCGTCACAGAACTGCTTTCGTCAAGGGTGACCGACACGTGGCATCCACCGTAACGGAACGCCGTTAAGCTATCGGGTTGGATTTTGGATCCGATAACCCATTAACAGCCCCAACCAATGGGGATTTTCCACGTGTAAAATCATCATTGGCTGGAGGAAACACGTGTCGGCTCACCGTTGGGACAGATGTCATCCACTCATTGGACAGAAGGCGCCTATGATACATCGACATGTGGCACGGCCCAACAGAGGCCCATTCCTGTGAAAAGGCCGACTCGTTTGACTTGGTCAAAAGGTGGCGGGTTGGCCCATGGAAAGCCTGTTAACGGCTTGTTCGCATATAGCCCATTTACAGCCCGCTAACCCAAGGCCCATTACGCCCTATCCGAATTAGGCCCAATAGCATCATCTAGGCCATCCAATATGATTCCAGCCCGTTTTCACTTCTGGCCCATGTATAGCCCATGACGTCTTTTGGCCCATATGAGGCCCTATGTAACTCTTGGCCTATTAACGGCCCGTGGTGAAACTGGCCCGCAATGAACAGTGTATCACTTTACACCCACTAACGGCCCGTGGTGAAACTGGCCCGTAATGAACAGTATATCACTTTATACCCATTAAGGGCCCGTTATTCAGTTGGGCCGTTTCCAGCAAATGTTATCTTTTAGCCTTCTCAGAGCCCATTTATTCTTGGGCTCCTTTCCAGCATTCGTTTACTTACGGCCCGTTACTGTCATTTTCTGCTTGTGGGCCAAATTCAGCCCGTGGTTACATCAGCCCGTTTGTGGTCCGTTAATACATTGGGTCGTTTTCATAGCATCATCAAATACAGCCTATTAACGATGGCCCGTTATGGTCATACGGCCCGTATAAGGCCCATTGATGATACGACCCATAGAAGGCCCATTGTTTCTACGGCCCGTAGAAGGCCCATTGTTTCTACGGCCCGTAGAAGGCCCATTGTTTCTACGGCCCATAGAAGGCCCATTGTTTCTACAGCCCGTAGAAGGCCCACTGTTTCTACGGCCCGTAGGAGGCCCAGTGTGACTACAGTAAATATTAGCCCATGGTTATTGTGGCCTAGTTTTAAAAAGAACTGCACTGACTACAAGCAAACAAATAAACAAGACAATAAGGAAATAAATAAGCAAGAAACTTATGCTAGGCTATCACGGCTGTTACACATATTACATCCACTGGGCATCAAAGTTCGTCACCAGTGCAAATATAGGGAACAAAGCAGCATATCATATACACTGGTTGTCAAAGTTGGCAACCAGCGCAAATAAACGCCGCAGCAAAACAAATCCAGAACTGAAACCACTTCAGAAGATCTCAAGAAACAATATCCTGGGTACCCATAATGCTGGCAAGATGCTTAGCAAGCTTATTAACTTTCTCTTGTTTGGCGCTTAAATCCTCCAGCGCTTGCTGTTGCACCAGAAAATATGCATCTGAATTCTGCAGGGACTTCCTCAGTCCTTCAGCTTCCTGTCGCAGCACATCTGATCGATGTCTTTCAACTTGAAGTTGAGACTCAAGAAGACAAACTGATTCAGGCAGCGAGTTTGAAGAGCTTGTGCCAGCAGTAGTGGCCAGTAACTCGAACACTACATCAAGACAGGACTTTTGGGTTCCCTCACTGTCGTCAAGATAGTTTTTATCAGCTTTCTTGGAGACCAACAGCGATGTCTCACTATCTTGAACCTTATCTGCATTACTTCCTTTACCATTGGATAACGCGGTACTGTTCTCCAATATTTTGTCCGCATTCTAAAAGAGAAACAAGCAGACACATCACATGTTTACCATGTTGTATATGAAACTCATTTTGGTAAATGAGTTCAGTAATAAAGTGGACAGGATAACAACATGAAACAAACATATATCTATGTGCCATGGTCACTTTATGGTCTATATCATTCTAGTTTTTGTTGCCAAATCAAGATAGAGACACAGTTCAAATAATATTTGTTCAAGACAAAGCAGAATAGACAGAATATAAGTGTGGGTAACTATAGAGCAATAACAACACTTGTAATGTGCATGACATGAGAACATAACTGTTTATTCAATTGAAACTGAAATCAACATAGAGCAGGTTACAACAGCAAACCAGTTAAAGAAACAGGTTTAAAACATACCTGTTGCGCCATTGGAGTTTCAATTCCATCCTTCAAATTTGAAAATAGTTGGTATGAGTAAATACAGTAATGCAAGAGCAAAGGAGTATGAACCATAGCTACAGAACCTGACCTGAGAACAAATCTTCTTCTCCTTTAAGCGTTGAGTTGGGATTCGGAGTGGTGGTCCTCGTGCTTTGGGCACTGCAGTTCCCTTACTAACCGCTCGTGTCTGGGTGCTCTGTGGTGGAGACGGTGTTGTGTCAACTCGAACTAGGTTACTATCTGCCGGGGTTGGGGTTAGAAGGGGTGTAGCTGGTTCTCTGTCCAACTGGGTAGGGGTACAATCTACGAGAGTCTGGGTTATGTGTGGTGGATCTGGTCCTTGGGCAAGTACAAGTGTGGTTCTATCTGCATCAACTGGTAGCACTATCTTTTCTGAAGACCGTGTTGTTACTCCCTTAGATACTGCCATCAGGCTCTCCAATTCAAATGGCTGATAAACAAGAAAAGTAATTGAGAGTATAGACATTGTATGATAGACAGGTGCAATGGATAGTGGGGAATAAAAGAGGGCATGAAATAATTCATATTTATGTTGTCTAACCAAACAGGATAGCATGACACAATTTCACATATATGATGGCTAACTAAACAGGATAGCATGACACAATTTCACATTATGATGGCTAACTAAAAAAGATGGAAAGACATAGTTCAAAATATGAGACTATATAAACAGGATGACATGACATAACTATATAATGTGTTTATTAAATAGGTTGGCATGCCATAATTCACATACATTTATGGATAGAATGCCATAATTCTAAATATGATGACTGTAAACACTAAACAAGATGAGATGATATAACTATATGATGTCTTTATTAAATGGGTTGCCATGCCATAATTCAGATAGATGATGTGTATGTACTATGTAAACATGATGGCATGATATAATTCAAATATATGATTTATATAATAAGCAAGTAACCAGATGGCAATCTATATATAATGTAAAAACTAAGCAATGCAAGACAACATGCAGGACATGGGTAATATAACCCTGCCAAGTTTGAGCATAGACCTCAGGGGGGAAATAGGACTGGTCATCAGTCTCTGAATCCTCCTCTGAGGAGCTCTCTGTAGCCAGCAAGATGTCTGCTTCAGCAGGTAGCATTGTCTGCTCTGAATACCTTGTTTTCACTCCAGATACTTCCATCACCGTTTCAAATGGCTGATGCACAGGAAGAGTAGTTGAATATACAAACGTTGTCGACAAATGGAACACTAATACAAAAAATGATAGCATGATATAATTCACATACATGATGATTGGCTAAACAGCATGGCATTGCATAATTCACATATATAATGCCTTTGCAACAACATAGCATTGTATAATTCACATATATAATGTCTTGCAACAAGATGGCAATGCATAATTCACATATATGGTAATTAGACACTGAACAGGTGGCATTCACACAAAGCATGTCTAAACTAATCAAATGGCATAGCAGTGCGAGACACCATACGCACGATATGAGCAACATAACCCTGCCAAGTTAGAGCATACACCTCGGGGGGGGGGGGGAATAGGACTGGTCATCTGTCTCTGAATCCTCCTCTGAGGAGCTATCCGTAACCAGCGAGATATGCGCTTTGTTAGATAGCATAGTCTGCTCAGAAGACCTTGTTTTCACTCCAGAATTTGCCATCACCATGTCAAATGGCTGATGCACACGAAGAGCAGTTGAATGTACTAACATTGTTGACGAATGTAATATGTAACGAAAAAAAGGATGGCCTGATATAATTTACATATAAGATGACTGGCTAAGCAGGATGGCATTGCAAAATTCACATATATGATGCCCGGCTAAACAAGGTGGCGTTGCATAATTCACATAAACGATGAATAAACTAAACAGATGGCATTCGCACGAAGGATGTCTAAACTAAGCAGATGACATATTTGATGTATAAAGTAAGCAATGCAAGACACCATATGCATGATATAACCAACATCAGCATGCCAAGTTAGAGCGAAGACCTTAGGGGGTAAATAGGAGTTATCTTCTCCTTCTAAATCCCCCTCAGAACAAATATCTTCCTCTTGATTACAATCCGAAATGCGTGGAGGGGGGGGGGGGGCTGCCTTTGCGCCTACCATGGAGCGACGTCTGCATGAAATTATATTGCCACGCAAGGCTCGTCTCTTTTGCTCTACATGTTCGGTTCCATTGTTTACAATAACTGTCATGCATAGGAATAAAACATAGTGAGATTATGTAAGGAGTGCATGCAAAAATCCAGAGTGATGGTAGCAACCTGTGGATAGACCCAAAACCAATAATAGCAGGCAGATAATGGCTTCAGTTAATAAATACAGATAATGGCTTCTTTCCTATTTGTTTCCTACCCAACATGAAACTCATAGTAGACACCGGAGATTAACCAGATAGTAGATAGATACTATTGATAGCGGCCCCGATATGTACCCCACAACCATTTAAAAACTCAAGTTTGACCATTAGTTTGGAGCTGACTCAGAGTCTAATCGGTGAACAGGACGATAAAGTAGCATGTAATATTAAGCGATGCATAACGTAAGCAGACACGAAAGAGTGCGACCTCTCTTGCGGACACGTGTAGTGCTCGAGGTCATCTGCTCGGTTGATGATGGTAATGCAGTTTTCATGGCTGCCAGCGGCGGGGAAGAGTATCTGAGGCGGCGAAAGACAGTCTGGAGGCCGGATCCCTGCTGTGCTAGACCCTTCTATCATTGGGAGCAGCTGAGCTGGGGTGGACGACGGCGCAGCAGGACCGGGACAAACCACGCAGGGTTTTCTTTGACAACTATCTGTAAGAGAAGTAATTCTGGAAGGGCTCGTTTGAATTGGAGGATTCCAACAATGCAGGGATAGGAAATAGACAGGAATAGGATAGGAATGCGCGTGCAAAACAGAGAATTTAAAAACACAGGATTTCTACCAATCTGGGTGTTTGATTCACAACAATTGGAAGATCACAGGATGCAAAGAAGCATGGTGAGATTAAGTCAAACCAGAAGGAAATGTACGGTTATAATGCTATTATGCTACTATCTCTTAGTCTTGTGCTTCATGAATAGGAATTTGAAAAGGAGGACAAGTGAAAATTAAAATTCCTACGTTTTTTCTTTCAAGGAGACACTAAAGGAACAAATCTGTGTGCTCAGTGGACAATATATATAACATGTAGAGTAAAAAAGAGATGCAACAAGTGTACAACCTCTTTGGCGAAGCCATGTCGATCTCAGCATGATTGGGTTGGCCGGTGAGGATGCTCCGGTTGACTTTGCTGTCGGAGGAGGGGAAGAAGATCTTAGGCGCCTGGAGATGGAGCCCGAGGTACTGCTCCGCTGTGATGGAGGGTTTCGTCGTTGGAGCAGCTCCGGTGAGTTGTACGACGCCGAGGCTGAAGCAAGACAAGAGAGACAACGAACAACGTTAACCTGAGTGGAATTCTAATAGCATCTCCAATACATGACGTAAAATACATAACCACAAAGTGCTAGATGTAAAATACATCAGCCACTCATCTCTGAACTTAACTGTCGAAACTGAACTTAACTGTCGAAACTGAACTTAACTGTCGAAACTGAACCTAACTGTCCAAACTGAAGTTTGCTGTCGAAACTAAATTTTGCTGTCGAAACTGAATGCACTAGCAAGGTGAGGCTACACGTCGGTCGACTGACTTTTTCATCTCTGGTCAGTCGATTTTGCAGCCGTTGGATACGAAATCAAGGGCATGCGGTTCATCTTCAACCTCCACCCCCCCTGAGCCGCCAGCCACCACCAGCCAAACAGCAGCCCCCGCCGCCCGCGGCCCGCGGTGCACCGCCCCGCCCGCCCCGAAAACACTCCCCACCGTCGGTCCGCCGCCGCCCCGGCCATCCCTCTAGGCCCCCCCGTGCCGAGCTTTTTCTCCGGCGATCCGCACGCCAACGCCCCGCCACCGCCGGCGACCACCGCCCCATCCTGAACCCTAAGATAGATAGTGGGGTACCTCTCCGGTGAGCCCCCCTCCCCGTTGCGGCTGGTTCTTCCTTCACCCCGGCGAGCCCATCCCTCGGAAATCGACTAACCCAAAAGTCGATTCAGTCGACTGAACTGTAGCCAAATCGGAGCAGCATCGCAAGCAAGAGCAAGAGCGAGAGCAGCAGTGCGAGCAAGAGAAATAGCAAGAGCAGACCAGGCAGGGGATCGAGAGCAAGAGCAGAGCAGCAGCGTGAGCGAGAGCTAAAGCAGCAGCAGCTCCTACTGATGTGGACGTCGCCGCCGAGGGAGGGACGCCGGGGAGGAAGTGGCCGGCGACGCCGTCGTGGATGGAGCCGCGCCGTGTCGGCTCGGGACCGAGCGTCGGCAGCACCGTGAGATCGAATCAAGAAGAAAATGCGGTGATTAGTGTACAATGTCTTTGGTGGCGCCGATTAGGCCGCAGCTTCATCCGAGGAAACGGTGATGATGATGCTCTTCCGGTGGTGCAGGTGAAGACGGCGGTGTGGGAATGGAGGTGGCGCGTAAGACGAGGGGAACGTCGGGGCAGCTCCTTGGAGGTGGAGGACGGGGTGGCTGAACCGGCGGGACGATGAGATCGACGACGGATCCTTATCCGGTACCGTGGATGAGGGACGTCGAGGTGTGGCTGTGGACGACATCATCGGGGAAGAAGCTCCGGCTGGGTGGCGGACGGAGCAGGGTATGGGGTTTTGTCGCGGGTTTTCGCGGCCTCGGTGTACGAATGGGTGGGCGGATGGGATGGCAGTGGGGAACCATGGCTTAGAGACGCGCTTGTCCGAAATGTGGGGTAAGTTACAAAAGTACCCCCCCACCGATTTGAGGCGGTTCTTTCGGTTCAGGGGTACCACGGGCATTTCGCGTGTCGGGATTTCACAGGAGGTGGGAGTTTTCGTGCGGGTTGTAATTTCAGAATAGCAAGGCGCGGGTTGAGATGGAGGGAGTTGTCGGAGCACAACGAGACAAAGATATATCTTAAATATTTTGGGCTAACAAGGCGCGGGTTGAAATTTCCGGACATGCCTAACATGTACTGTACCAAATCAATGCGCACTACAAATGTCATTCAAAACTTTGAATTCATGTTATGTTCAATTAAAATATTTTGCTACGTGTATAATGCATGCAACCTACTACTCAAATGAACGTTTTAGTGCATTCCAAACGTATATACTACCGCTTCAATATGAACTAAATTTGAATAAGATCTACAGTAATGATTGTTGTGAAGTCAAAGCATTTGAATTCGTTTATCTATTTTAATAAGATCTACAATCATCATTATTGTCAAGTTAAACCATCGTTTGTGTATTATCTTCACAGCACACCACATGATCAGTATCGAGTTACATATGAACTATGTGTACTATATGAACTCGAACTAGATTTTTTGAATCCACTTTATTTTGATTTCAAATCACATTACATTTCTAGCTCTAGCTAGATCTTCATAATCTAAACCATGTCTCATATGTATAATGTGTTTATCACATTATGTATGGTGCCCCGCCCCCTACGCCTACAAGTATTTAGATGTGAGTTGCAAACACCACACATTACCACAAATTCAAATAAAATGTGAGAATGTTTGATATATAGTATTGTTTAGATTGCTTGATATTTAGTTGTAAGCTGCAAACGCCGCACATTATCACAAATTCAAATAAAATGTGAGATTGTTTGATGTATAGTATGGTTTAGATTGTTCGACATTTAGCTGTGAGATGCAAACGCCATGCATTATCACATTATGGTATAACATGTGCACAACACATGTATCACCGCTATATTCATGCATGCAATGTTTAAAACACTATGATCTCCTATTCAAATATATGAATCCACTTTCATATCAAATTATGATCTTTGTTAGTCTCTTACACCAACACAATCCTCTAACCTTTGTAGCTACCACTAACTTTCTCTCGTGCATGCACACGCCCTCCTCGCCCTCCCCCTCCCTCGGCATTCTATCCACCGGGCACATTCATTTTTTCCTTTAGGTCGTTCTCCCAGAGTCTCCACAACTCCTTTCCGACACACACTGATTGATAAACCTCTCCAGCGATGCCTACCTACAGCATACACACACAGCTTCAATCTCCTCCTTTATGTGTCCTTGCCTCGTGTCTCTCATATGGTCAGACACACGTGTAAACTCTCACCCCTCTTTTAATCGATCTCACAACCGCACACTCCTCCCCCTATCTAGCTAGTAGTTGGGCCTCTCGCACCACCTCCTAGCTCCATTCTCAATGTCTATCCGTCTCGCTGGGCCTTATTTGCCTCTAACAAATGGACGTACACCGACCGATCTCTCGCTATACATATAGCCAGCTAGGTCCTTATAACTCGTTTTTACCCACACATCGATCGATCTACCTCATTAGTTGTGTCTCTCCCTTCCTCCGACAAACAACAATTGATCTACCGATCTAGTTAGGTTTGCTTACCAAACACATGGTTCCCCTTCATCATCCATGGATGCGTCCCAACAGATCTGTCACGCACAGGCACACACAGAAACACATCCCCACTCTTATTGATAACATTGCAGTTCCACCCTCAGTTTGTCTAGTAGGCCTCTCCCAACATGTCCGAGAAGCAACTCCATCACCCATCCAGCACTCCCTCGCTCTCCCTCCCTCTCTCTCTCCTCTCTCTCTCTCTGTCCCATCATATTTCCCGTCCTTCAGTTATGTATGGATGTCGATCGATCTCCCTCATGACATAGCTGGGTCTCCTTCTCAACACATATACGAGTCGTTCTACCTCTATAGCTAGGCCTCTGCCTACCCCTCCCCCCACACACACCGATACATCAAGCGCTCTAGTCATGTCTCCCTGCCACACACAAACTTGACATGTGCCCTCTAATGTTCCGGTAGGCCAGTCGCCCTATATCTTTGACTTGCACACACACACGCAATTTAGATGGCTCTCTTCATCGATATCGCACCCACCTGTACTTGATCCTCTCTTCGACTCTATCGATAGCTATGACCCCTCCCTCTCTTCTCGTGGATTGCCCGACCCTCTATGTATGATATGGATAGGCCTCCATTTCACACACATTGCATGCAAAATTTTGTTTGAGATGTCATCGACACATATTCCCACAAATAATTCACGAAATCAACCCCCCACCCCACCCCCACCCCCCACCACAAAACAAAAAACACTCACGAACGCGGTTTGTATCTCTCACACACACACCCACGTAGGTGGGGGACATGCACGAAGAGAAGAGGTGCATGCACCATGCATGTACTCCCGTCTCTTTCCCAACCACACCCGCGCGGGTACACGGTGGAGCTCATTTCTGTACGAAAAAGGCAGCCCACGTGGTAATTTGGCACGTGTACTAGTTGTCCATTTGGTGGAGGGAGGATCGTCTACCACGGGTGAACAAACAAATTGTGACTTGACGTGTTATGTTAAATTAAAAAAAGAGGAAAAACATGTGGGGCCTACCTTAGAGGCAAGGCTCTATACACTGGAGTACTTTTGATGTGTCCCGTCAACTCGTAGAACGAGGAGAAACTTGCTTAGTACGCCGTCTCCCCCGCCCACGGGCGCGGTGGCTCGCAGGATGAGGTGAAGGTTGCTCCTCCCTCGCCCATGCGCGCGGTGGCTCGCAGGACGAGGAGAAAAATTTACTACTCCCTCCGTTTACTCCTCGTCCCTACTACCTTGGTTATAGAGATTATATCATATTGTTTGGAATATATATGTCCTTAGTAGATTTCAATATGAACTACTAGTACATACTCCAAACACTGATGTATATAGACGTATTTTAGAGTGTACATGCACTCATTTTGCTCTATATGTAGTAGCACTCTCCCTCGCCCCTCAACCCTCGCCCACGTGGTGGACGTGCAGCAATTCATTCGGTCTCATATAGCCAGAATGATATATACTGCACTACCATTATTGCTCGCTTCCCGAAGAGGTGAAGAGCCAATCGCAAGGTTAATATTTTGGAGATGCCAAGCGCAAGGTTATAGGAGAACGAGTAGTAGGTGCCGCGTAATTTATAAATATATTTTTTCTTCAGTGGCACGTACGCAATATGATAGGTTCATATGGAGAGAAAAGGAAACCGCTCCACTATATACATAGTCAAGACGGGCCAGCCTACACGGTTGCTTGCTGGGGTTGCTCTCTTCACACTCTCTCGCACAAAACGACTATGGCCACATCTCTAACATCCCGGAGGATCACGTCCGCTTGGGGAAGGGGTGGATGCTTAGTGTAGATGCGGTGGCCGTCGCCGACGGTGAAAACCCACTGTCGACACGTCCCGATCAGGGGTCCCCGCCGTTCTCTCTCACAAAGCCGGTGAGGTTGCCTTCGTCCCTTGCTCACTGCCGTGACGTGGGCAGTTGCCACCTCCCGCCGCCCTCCTCAAGGTCGAGCTATGTCCCTCAGGTACAACTCCCTTTACAGCCGGCCTGCACCACCGCTCCAGCTGCCCACATCACTCCCTATGGATATTTCTCTACTTCTTTGCCCCGCACATACCTGATACCTCTACTGGCTTCTACGTACTGTATTTGTGATGAGTTTATGTCTCATCAACTAGTCCTAGTAATCTTATTCTAATCACGCTTCTTCAATTTCTTTGCCACAGGGATGCTCATCTCGATTTTGGTGAAACTGCACAAAATGATCCGATGGTCAAAAGGTTGCACACTTCATTTATTAGGAAGCTCGAACATTGCCAGCAAATTGAAGCCTGGTCAGGGTTCACGGTTCAAGGGCTAGGGACTGCATGGATCGTTTCTTTCTTTAGCTGCCTCTGTTCCAAAATAAGTGTCAACTTTAGTAGTAGTACAACTTTGTACTAAAGTTTGCACAAAGTTGAGACACTTATTTTGGAACGGAGGGAGTACATATTTGCTATGATCTGTCAATCATTGAGATGCAATAGCATGCATGTTAGTCTCCTTTGTATTTGTTGAAATGTTGCAACGGGCAACCTTGGGCGCAAGATACATGTAATAGGAGCTGGAAGCTTCATAGCGTACAAATTTATCTCGCTGATAAATTACAGTACGTACTAGTACTATACTAGTACTTCCTCCGTTCCTAAATATAAGTCTTTGTAGAGATTTCACCATTAACCACATGCAGATGTATATAGATGCATTTTAAGTGTAGATTCATTCATTTTGTTCCGTATGTAGTTCACCTAGTGGAATCTCTACAAAGACTTATCTACTAGTAATAGCTAGCCCCACCTACTAGGAATTCTCTATCCTCTCCTTGAGCCACATCATCAAAATTGACGTAGCCGTTAGATGAAGTAAATCGGTCATAATAGCCGTCTGATCTAGACGTTGAGAGGCTCGGCACTAAGCCACATGCAAGCATGCAGAAATACCGTGGCACATGCATGTGAGTGGGTTTTAAATCACATCAACATGTCTGCATGCAAGCATGCACCGGTAGCATGCATGTAAGTGAGCTTTTATGTCCCATTAACATGTCAAAGAGAAAAATATAATCCCATTATGCAGTAGGAGTTGGCTGATCTTTTTTCCTTATGTGGGATGATCTAAATGATGATGGGAGTTTATTTAGTTTGGCTACCACATTTGTCATGCGGTTATAGTTTTTTTTTTGTTCTATGAAATCGATATTTTGCGCAGAGAGATATACCGCTGTTCCGCGGCAACGAGCGGGGACTCATCTAGTAATATTTAGGAATGGAGGGAGTACTATGTAAAGAGTTAGGTATCGCATGGTGATAGTGTGAGGTGGGCCATGTAATCACTGAGCCTGCATGTTTTCACTGCTCTTGCACTCCTCCGTTGTAAGAATGGAGAAAATTGTAACCTACTACCTCCTTTCGCCGAAAGCGTGGGACATCCAACAGTCCTACCACCTCAGTAATAAAGACCAATGAGCCGTCAAATCACATAGACCCAGCAGTAAGTTGGACGAATGAAGCAACCATCACTCTTGCGCCAATGAGAGGTCGCTTCCGCTCTGCCCGGGCATGAATGCGACACCAATTCTTTGGAGCGGCGCTGACTGTTTCGGGCAGGAAGCGCGCGCGGGTGGTGGAGGGGCTTTGGGTGGGCCAGGCTGGTCAGGAGCGGGTGTGGCAGCTGTCCGCATGTCCCTACCGGACACGCCCGGAAACGAGAGGATGCACCAACTCTCGCGGCTAAAATCATACACTACACACTGTTGGAAATATGCCCTAGAGGCAATAATAAAATGGTTATTATTATATTTCCTTGTTTATGATAATTGTTTATTATCCATGCTAGAATTGTATTGATAGGAAACTCCGATACATGTGTGGATACATAGACAACACCATGTCCCTAGTAAGCCTCTAGTTGACTAGCTCGTTGATCAATAGATGGTTACGGTTTCCTGACCATGGACATTGGATGTCGTTGATAATGGGATCACATCATTAGGAGAATGATGTGATGGACAACACCCAATCCTAAGCATAGCACAAGATCGTGTAGTTCGTTTGCTAAAAGCTTTTCTAATGTCAAGTATCATTTCCTTAGACCATGAGATTGTGCAACTCCCAGATACCGTAGGAATGCTTTGGGTGTGCCAAACGTCACAACGTAACTGGGTGGCTATAAAGGTGCACTACGGGTATCTCCAAAAGTGCCTGTTGGGTTGGCACGAATCGAGACTGGGATTTGTCACTCTATGTGACGGAGAGGTATCTCTGGGCCCACTCGGCAGGACATCATCATAATGTACACAATGTGACCAAGGAGTTGATCACAGGATAATGTGTTACAGAACGAGTAAAGAGACTTGCCGGTAACGAGATTGAACAAGGTATCAGGATACCGACGATCGAATCTCGGGCAAGTACTATACCGCGAGACAAAGGGAATTGTATACGAGATTGATTGAATCCTTGACATCGTGGTTCATCCGATGAGATCATCGTGGAACATGTGGGAGCCAACATGGGTATCCAGATCCCGCTGTTGGTTATTGGCCAGAGAGTTGTCTCGGTCATGTCTGCATGGTTCCCGAACTCGTAGGGTCTACACACTTAAGGTTCGATGGCGCTAGGGTTATAGGGAATAGATATACGTGGTTACCGAATGTTGTTCGGAGTCCCGGATGAGATTCCGGACGTCACGAGGAGTTCCGGAATGGTCCGGAGGTAAAGATTTATATATGGGAAGTCCTGTTTTGGTCACCGAAAAGGTTTCGGGTGCTATCGGTAACGTACCGGGACCACCGGAAGGGTCCCGGGGGTCCACCAGGTGGGGCCACCGGCCCCAGAGGGCTGCGTAGGCCAAGTGTGGGAGGGGACCAGCCCCAGGTGGGCTGGTGTGCCCCCCACCATGGCCCAAGGTGCCTAGGGTTGAAAACCCTAGGGGAAGGGGGCGCCTCCACCTTGCTTGGGGGGCAAGGCACCCCTCCTGGCCGCCGCCCCTCCCCTCTAGATGGGATCTGGAGGGGGTCGGACCCCTCTCCCCTTCCAATATAAATAGTGGGGGGTTTTTGGGGCTGCCAAGGACATGAGTTTTCCTCTCCCTGGCGCAGCCCTACCCCTCTCCCTCCTCGTCTCTCGCAGTGCTTGGCGAAGCCCTGCAGGAGTGCCACGCTCCTCCACCACCACCACGCCGTCGTGCTGCTGCTGGACAGAGTCTTCCCCAACCTCTCCCTCTCCCTTTGTTGGATCAAGGCATGGGAGACGTCATCGGGCTGCACGTGTGTTGAACGCAGAGGCGTCGTTATTCGGTGGTTAGATCGGAATCAACCGCGATCTGAATCGCTACGAGTACAACTCCTTCATCCGCACTCTTGTAACGCTTCCGCTTAGCGATCTACAAGGGTATGTAGATGCACTCCCCTTTCCCTCGTTGCTAGATTACTCCATAGATTGATCTTGGTGATGCGTAGAAATTTTTTGACTTCTGCTACGATCCCGAACAGTGGCATCATGAGCTAGGTCTATGCGTAGTTTCTATGCACGAGTAGAACACAAGTTGTTGTTGAAGGGTTTCGTAGTAATTTCAAAATTTTCCTACGCACACGCAAGATCATGTTGATGGCATAGCAACGAGAGGGGAGAGTGTATGTCCACGTACCCTCGTAGACTGTTAGCGGAAGCGTTATAACAACGCGGTTGATGTAGTCGTACGTCTTCACGATCCGACCGATCCAAGCACCGAACGTACGGGGCCTCCGAGTTCAGCACACGTTCAGCTCGATGACGATCTCCGGCCTCCGATCCAGCCGAGCTCCGGAGATGAGTTTCGTCAGCACGACGGCGTGGTGACGATGTTGATGTTCTACCGGCGCAGGGCTTCGCCTAAGCTTCGCGACGATATGACCGAGGTGGAATATGGTGGAAGGGGGCACCGCACACGGCTAAGGAACGATCCGTAGATCAACTTGTGTGTCTATGGGGTGCCCCCTGCCCCCGTATATAAAGGAGGAGGGGGGGGAGGCCGGCCGGCCCCTTTGGGCGCGCCAAGGGAGGAGGAATCCTCCTCCTAGTAGGAGTAGGACTCCTCCTTTCCTACTCCTACTAGGAGGGGGAAGGAAGGGGGAGAGGGGGAAGGAAAAGGGGGGGCGCCGCCCCCCCTCCTAGTCCAATTCGGACCAGAGGGGGGAGGGGGCGCGCGGCCCATGCTGGCCGCCCCTCTCTCCTTTCCCCTAAGGCCCATAGGCCCAATACTCTCCCGGGGGGGGGGGGGTTCCGGTAACCCCCCCGGCGCTCCGGTTTTCTCCGAAATCACCCGGAACCTTTCCGGTGTCCGAATATAGTCGTTCAATATATCAATCTTTATGTCTCGACCATTTCGAGACTCCTCGTCATGTCCATGATCACATCTGGGACTCCGAACAAACTTTGGTACATCAAAACTTATAAACTCATAATAAAACTGTCATCGAAACGTTAAGCGTGCGGACCCTACGGGTTCGAGAACTATGTAGACATGACCTAGAGCCATTCTCAGTTAATAACCAATAGCGGGACCTGGATGCCCATATTGGTTCCTACATATTCTATGAAGATCTTTATCGGTCAAACCGCATAACAACATATGTTGTTCCCTTTGTCATTGGTATGTTTACTTGCCCGAGATTTGATCGTCGGTATCCAATACCTAGTTCAATCTCGTTACCGACAAGTCTCTTTACTCGTTCTGTAATACATCATCTCATAACTAACTTATTAGTTATAATGCTTGCAAGGCTTAAGTGATGAGTATTACCGAGAGGGCCCAGAGATACCTCTGCGACAATCGGAGTGACAAAACCTAATCTCGAAATACGCCAACTCAACATGTACCTTCGGAGACACCTGTAGTACTCCTTTATAATCACCCAGTTACGTTGTGAAGTTTGGTAGTACCCAAAGTGTTCCTCCGGTAAACAGGAGTTGCATAATTCCCATAGTTACAGGAACATGTATAAGTCATGAAGAAAGCAATAGCAGAATACTAAATGATCAAGTGCTAAGCTAACGGGATGGGTCATGTCAATCACATTATTCTCCTAATGATGTGACCTCATTAATCAAATGACAACACATGTCTATGGTTAGGAAACATAACCATCTTTGATTAATGAGCTAGTCAAGTAGAGGCATACTAGTGACTATATGTTTGTCTATGTATTCACACATGTATCATGTTTCCGGTTAATACAATTCTAGCATGAATAATAAACATTTATCATGATATAAGGAAATAAATAATAACTTTATTATTGCCTCTAGGGCATATTTCCTTCAGTCTCCCACTTGCACTAGAGTCAATAATCTAGATTACATAGTAATGATTCTAACACCCATGGAGTCTTGGTGCTGATCATGTTTTGCTCGTGAGATAGGCTTAGTCAACGGGTCTGCAACATTCAGATCCGTATGTATTTTGAAAATATCTATGTCTCCCACTTGGACTTGGTCCCGAATGGAATTGAAGCGTCTCTTGATGTGCTTGGTCCTCTTGTGAAATCTGGATTCCTTTGCCAAGGCAATTGCACCAGTATTGTCACAGAAGATCTTCATTGGTCCCGATGCACTAGGTATGACACCTAGATCGGAAATGAACTCCTTCATCCAGACTCCTTCATTCGCTGCTTCAGAAGCAGCAATGTACTCTGCTTCACATGTAGATCCCGCCACGACGCTTTGTTTAGAACTGCACCAACTTACAGCTCCACCGTTTAATAAAAACACATATCCGGTTTGCGATTTAGAATCGTCCGGATCAGTGTCAAAGCTTGCATCGACGTAACCATTTACGACTAGCTCTTTGTCACCTCCATATACGAGAAACATATCCTTAGTCCTTTTCAGGTATTTCAGGATGTTCTTGACCGCTGCCAATGATCCACTCCTGGATTACTTTGGTACCTTCCTGCCAAGCTTATTGCTAAGCATACGTCAGGTCTGGTACACAACATTGCATACATGATAGAGCCTATGGCTGAAGCATAGGGAACATCTTTCATTTTCTCTCTATCTTCTGCTGTGGTCGGGCATTGAGTTTGACTCAACTTCACACCTTGTAGCACGGGCAAGAACCCTTTCTTTGCCTGATCCATCTTGAACTTTTTCAAAATTTTGTCAAGGTATGTGCTTTGTGAAAGTCCTATTAAGCGTCTTGATCTATCGCTATAGATCTTGATGCCCAATATGTAAGCATCTTCACCGAGGTCTTTCATTGAAAAACTTTTATTCAAGTATCCCTTTATGCTATCCAGAAATTCTATATCATTTCCAATTAATAATATGTCATCTACATATAATATCAGAAATGCTACAGAGCTCCCACTCACTTTCTTGTAAATACAGGCTTCTCCAAAAGTCTGTATAAAACCATATGCTTTGATCACACTATCAAAACGTTTATTCCAACTCCGAGATGCTTGCACCGATCCATAAATGGATCGCTGGAGCTTGCATACTTTGTTAGCACCTTTTGGATCAACAAAACCTTCTGGCTGCATCATATACAACTCTTCTTCTAGAAATCCATTCAAGAATGCAGTTTTGACATCCATTTGCCAAATTTCGTAATCATGAAATGCAGAAATAGCTAACATGATTCGGACAGACTTAAGCATCGCTACGGGTGAGAAAGTCTCATCGTAGTCAACCCCTTGAACTTGTCGAAAACCTTTCGCAACAAGTCGAGCTTTATAGACAGTTATATTACCATCAGTGTCAGTCTTCTTCTTAATGATCCATTTATTCTCAATGGCTTGCCGATCATCGGGCAAGTCAACCAAAGTCCATACTTTATTTTCATACATGGATCCCATCTCAGATTTCATGGCCTCTAGCCATTTTGCGGAATCTGGGCTCATCATCGCTTCCTCATAGTTCGTAGGTTCATCATGGTCAAGTAACATGACTTCCAGAATAGGATTACCATACCACTCTGGTGCAGATCTTACTCTGGTAGACCTACGAGGTTCTGTAGAAACTTGATCTGAAGTTTCATGATCAATATCATTAGCTTCCTCACTGATTGGTGTAGTTGTCACAGGAACCGGTTCTTGTGATGAACTACTTTCCAATAAGGGAGTAGATACAGTTATCTCGTCAAGTTCCACTTTCCTCCCACTCACTTCTTTCGAGAGAAACTCCTTCTCTAGAAAGGATCCGAATTTAGCAACGAAAATCTTGCCCTCAGATCTGTGATAGAAGGTGTACCCAATAGTCTCCTTTGGGTATCCTATGAAGACACATTTCTATGATTTGGGTTCGAGCTTATCTGGTTGAAGTTTCTTTACATAAGCATCACAGCCCCAAACTTTAAGAAACGACAACTTTGGTTTCTTGCCAAACCACAGTTCATAAGGCGTCATCTCAACGGATTTTGATGGTGCCCTATTTAACGTGAATGCGGCCGTCTCTAAAGCATAACCCCAAAATGATAGCGGTAAATCAGTAAGAGACATCATAGATCGCACCATATCTAGTAAAGTGCGATTACGACGTTCGGACACACCATTACGTTGTGGTGTTCCAGGTGGCGTGAGTTGCGAAACTATTCCGCATTGTTTCAAGTGTAGACCAAACTCGTAACTCAAATATTCTCCTCCACGATCAGATCGTAGAAACTTTATTTTCTTGTTACGATGTTTTTCCACTTCACTCTGAAATTCTTTGAACTTTTCGAATGTTTCAGACTTGTGTTTCATTAAGTAGATATACCCATATCTGCTTAAATCATCTGTGAAGGTGAGAAAATAACGATATCCGCCACGAGCCTCAACATTCATTGGACCACATACATCTGTATGTATGATCTCCAATAAATCTGTTGCTCTCTCCATAGCACCAGAGAACGGCGTTTTAGTCATCTTGCCCATAAGGCACGGTTCGCAAGTACCAAGTGATTCATAATCAAGTGATTCCAAAAGCCCATCAGTATGGAGTTTCTTCATGCGTTTTACACCGATATGACCTAAACGGCAGTGCCACAAATAAGTTGCACTGTCATTATCAACTCTGCATCTTTTGGTTTCAACACTATGAATATGTGTATCACTACTATCGAGATTCAATAAAAATAGACCACTCTTCAAAGGTGCATGACCATAAAAGATATTACTCATATAAATAGAACAACCATTATTCTCTGATTTAAATGAATAACCGTCTCGCATCAAACAAGATCCAGATATAATGTTCATGCTTAACGCTGGCACCAAATAACAATTATTTAGGTCTAAAACTAATCCCGATGGTAGATGTAGAGGTAGCATGCCGACTGCGATCATATCGACTTTGGAACCATTTCCCACGCGCATCGTCACCTCGTCCTTAGCCAATCTTCGCTTAATCCGTAGTCCCTGTTTCGAGTTGCAAATATTAGCAACAGAACCAATATCAAATACCCAGGTGCTACTGCGAGCATTAGTAAGGTACACATCAATAACATGTATATCACATATACCTTTGTTCACTTTGCCATCCTTCTTATCCGCCAAATACTTGGGGCAGTTCTGCTTCCAGTGTCCAGTCTGCTTGCAGTAGAAGCACTCAGTTTCAGGCTTAGGTCCAGACTTGGGTTTCTTCTCTTGAGCAGCAACTTGCTTGCCGTTCTTTTGAAGTTCCCCTTCTTCTTCCCTTTGCCCTTCTTCTTGAAACTAGTGGTTTTGTTAACCATCAACACTTGATGCTCCTTCTTGATTTCTACCTCCGTGGCTTTCAGCATTGCGAAGAGCTCGGGAATAGTCTTGTTCATCCCTTGCATATTATAGTTCATCACAAAGCTCTTGTAGCTTGGTGGCAGTGATTGAAGAATTCTGTCAATAACACTATCATCAGGAAGATTAACTCCCAGCTGAATCAAGTGATTATTATACCCAGACATTTTGAGTATATGTTCACTGACAGAACTATTCTCCTCCATCTTGCAGCTATAGAACTTATTGGAGACTTCATATCTCTCAATCCGGGCATTTGCTTGAAATATTAACTTCAACTCCTGGAACATCTCATATGCTCCATGACGTTCAAAACATCGTTGAAGGCCCGGTTCTAAGCCGTAAAGCATGGCACACTGAACTATAGAGTAGTCATCAGCTTTGCTCTGCCAGACGTTCTTAACGTCGTCAGTTGCATCAGCAGCAGGCCTGGCACCCAGCGGTGCTTCCAGGACGTAACTTTTCTGTGCAGCAATGAGGATAATTCTCAGGTTACGGACCCAGTCCGTGTAATTGCTACCATCATCTTTCAACTTTGCTTTCTCAAGGAACGCATTAAAATTTAACGGAACAACAGCACGACCCATCTATCTACAAACAAACATAGACAAGCAAGATACTATCAGGTACTAAGTTCATGATAAATTTAAGTTCAATTAATCATATTACTTAAGAACTCCCACTTAGAGAGACATCTCTCTAGTCATCTAAGTGATTACATGATCCAAATCAACCAAACCATGTCCGATCATCACGTGAGATGGAGTAGTTTCAATGGTGAACATCGCTATGTTGATCATATCTACTATATGATTCACGCTCGACCTTTCGGTCTCCGTGTTCCGAGGCCATATCTGTATATGCTAGGCTCGTCAAGTATAACCTGAGTATTCCGCGTGTGCAACTGTTTTGCACCCGTTGTATTTGAACGTAGAGCCTATCACACCCGATCATCACGTGGTGTCTCAGCACGAAGAACTTTCGCAACGGTGCATACTCAGGGAGAACACTTCTTGATAATTAGTGAGAGATCATCTTAAAATGCTACCGTCAATCAAAGCAAGATAAGATGCATAAAGGATAAACATCACATGCAATCAATATAAGTGATATGATATGGCCATCATCATCTTGTGCTTGTGATCTCCATCTTTGAAGCACCGTCATGATCACCATCGTCACCGGCGCGACACCTTGATCTCCATCGTAGCATCGTTGTCGTCTACGCCATCTATTGCTTCTACGACTATCGCTACCGCTTAGTGATAAAGTAAAGCAATTCCAGGGCGTTTGCATTTCATACAATAAAGCGACAACCATATGGCTCCTGCCAGTTGCCGATAACTTCGGTTACAAAACATGATCATCTCATACAATAAAATATAGCATCACGTCTTGGCCATATCACATCACAGCATGCCCTGCAAAAACATGTTAGACGTCCTCTACTTTGTTGTTGCAAATTTTACGTGGCTGCTACGGGCTTAGCAAGAACCGTTCTTACCTAGGCATCAAAAACCACAACGATAGTTTGTCAAATTGGTGCTGTTTTAACCTTCGCAAGGACCAGGCGTAGCCACACTCAATTCAGCTAAAGTGAGAGAGACAGACACCCGCCAGTCACCTTTAAGCACGAGTGCTCGTAGCGGTGAAACCAGTCTCGCGTAAGCGTACGCGTAATGTCGGTCCGGGCCGCTTCATCTCACAATACCGCCGAACCAAAGTATGACATGCTGGTAAGCAGTATGACTTGTATCGCCCACAACTCACTTGTGTTCTACTCGTGCATATAACATCAACGCATAAAACCTAGGCTCGGATGCCACTGAAGGGTTTCATAGTAATTTCAAAATTTTCCTACGCACACGCAAGATCATGTTGATGGCATAGCAACGAGAGGGGAGAGTGTATGTCCATGTACCCTTGTAGACCGTTAGCGGAAGCGTTATAACAACGCGGTTGATGTAGTCGTACGTCTTCACGATCCGACCGATCCAAGCACCGAACGTACGGGGCCTCCGAGTTCAGCACACGTTCAGCTCGATGACGATCTCCGGCCTCCGATCCAGCCGAGCTCCGGAGATGAGTTCCGTCAGCACGACGGCATGGT
Organism: Triticum dicoccoides; assembly: GCF_002162155.2. Taxonomy (NCBI): domain Eukaryota; kingdom Viridiplantae; phylum Streptophyta; class Magnoliopsida; order Poales; family Poaceae; genus Triticum; species Triticum dicoccoides. The sequence continues at coordinate 471,778,353 of NC_041389.1, read as the reverse complement.
GACGATGTTGATGTTCTACCGGCGCAGGGCTTTGCCTAAGCTTCGCGACGATATGACCGAGGTGGAATATGGTGGAAGGGGGCACCGCACACGACTAAGGAACGATCCGTAGATCAACTTGTGTGTCTATGGGGTGCCCCCTGCCCCCGTATATAAAGGAGGAGGGGGGAGGCCGGCCGACCCCTTTGGGCGCGCCAAGGAAGGAGGTATCCTCCTCCTAGTAGGAGTAGGACTCCTCCTTTCCTACTCCTACTAGGAGGGGGAAGGAAGGGGGAGAGGGGGAAGGAAAAGGGGGGGGGCGCCGCCCCCCCCTCCTAGTCCAATTCGGACCAGAGGGGGGAGGGGGCGCGCGGCCCATGCTGGCCGCCCCTCTCTCCTTTCCCCTAAGGCCCATAGGCCCAATACTCTCCCGGGGGGTTCCGGTAACCCCCCCGGCACTCCGGTTTTCTCCGAAATCACCCGGAACCTTTCCGGTGTCCGAATATAGTTGTCCAATATATCAATCTTTATGTCTCGACCATTTCGAGACTCCTCGTCATGTCCGTGATCACATCTGGGACTCCGAACAAACTTCGGTACATCAAAACTTATAAACTCATAATAAAACTGTCATCGAAACGTTAAGCGTGCGGACCCTACGGGTTCGAGAACTATGTAGACATGACCTAGAACCATTCTCAGTCAATAACCAATAGCGGGACCTGGAGGCCCATATTGGTTCCTACATATTCTACGAAGATCTTTATCGGTCAAACCACATAACAACATACGTTGTTCCCTTTGTCATCGGTATGTTTACTTGCCCGAGATTTGATCGTCGGTATCCAATACCTAGTTCAATCTCGTTACCGGCAAGTCTCTTTACTCGTTCTGTAATACGTCATCTCATAACTAACTTATTAGTTATAATGCTTGCAAGGCTTAAGTGATGGGTATTACCGAGAGGGCCCAGAGATACCTCTCCGACAATCGGAGTGACAAAACCTAATCTCGAAATACGCCAACTCAACATGTACCTTCGGAGACACCTGTAGTACTCCTTTATAATCACCCAGTTACGTTGTGACGTTTGGTAGTACCCAAAGTGTTCCTCCGGTAAACGGGAGTTGCATAATTCTCATAGTTACAGGAACATGTATAAGTCATGAAGAAAGCAATAGCAGAATACTAAACGATCAAGTGCTAAGCTAACGGGATGGGTCATGTCAATCACATTATTCTCCTAATGATGTGACCTCATTAATCAAATGACAACACATGTCTATGGTTAGGAAACATAACCATCTTTGATTAATGAGCTAGTCAAGTAGAGGCATACTAGTGACTATATGTTTGTCTATGTATTCACACATGTATCATGTTTCCGGTTAATACAATTCTAGCATGAATAATAAACATTTATAATGATATAAGGAAATAAATAATAACTTTATTATTGCCTCTAGGGCATATTTCCTTCAGTTGTGGGCGTTGATTTTGTTCGATATGCTTACCATTACTAGTCCAATCTTGTTTCGACGGTATTGTGCGATGAAGCGGCCCAGACCGACCTTACACGTACACTTACGTGAGACAGGTTCCACCGACTGACATGCACTTGTTGCATAAGGTGGCTAGCGGGTGCCCATCTCTCCCACTTTAGTCGGATCGGATTCGATGAAAAGGGTCCTTATGAAGGGTAAATAGCAATTGGCATATAGTGTTCGTGGTTTTTTTGCGTAGGTACGAAACGTTCTTGCTAGAAACCCATAGCAGCCACGTAAAACATGCAAACAACAATTAGAGGACGTCTAACTTGTTTTTGCAGGGTATGCTATGTGATGTGATATGGCCAGAAGAATGTGATGAATGATATGTGATGTATGAGATTGATCATGTTCTTGTAATAGGAATCACAACTTGCATGTCGATGAGTATGACAACCGGCAGGAGCCATAGGAGTTGTCCTAATTTATTGTATAACATGCGTGTCATTGAACAACGCCATGTAATTACTTTACTTTATTGCTAAACCGTTAGCCATAGTAGTAGAAGTAATAGTTGGCTAGACAACTTCATGGAGACACGATGATGGAGATCATGATGATGGAGATCATGGTGTCATGCCGGTGACAATGATGATCATGGAGCCCCGAAGATGGAGATCAAAAGGAGCAAAATGATATTCATCATATCATGTCACTTTTTGATTGCATGTGATGTTTATCATGTTTATGCATCTTGTTTGCTTAGAACGACGGTAGTAAATAAGATGATCCCTCATTAAAATTTCAAGAAAGTGTTCCCCCTAACTGTGCACCGTTGCGAAAGTTCGTTGTTTTGAAGCACCATGTGATGATCGGATGTGATAGATTCTAACGTTCACATACAACGTGTGTAAGCCAGATTTACACACGCGAAACACTTAGGTTGACTTGACGAGCCTAGCATGTACAGACATGGCCTCGGAACACAAGAGACCGAAAGGTCGAGCATGAGTTATATGGTAGATACGATCAACATGAAGATGTTCACCGATGATGTCTAGTCTGTCTCACGTGATGATCGGACACGGCCTAGTTGACTCGGATCATGTAATCACTTAGATGACTAGAGGGATGTCTATCTAAGTGGGAGTTCATAAGATGAACTTAATTATCTTGAAAATAGTCAAAAGGTCTTTACAAATTATGTCGTAAGCTCGCGCTTTAGTTCTACTGTTTAGATATGTTCCTAGAGAAAATATAGTTGAAAGTTGATAGTAGAAATTATGCAGACTGGGTCCGTAAACTGAGGATTGTCCTCATTGCTGCGTAGAAGGCTTATGTCCTCAATGCACCGCTCGGTGTGCTGAACCTCAAACGTCGTTTGTGGATGTTGCGAACATTTGACATACACATTCTGATAACTACGTGATAGTTCAGTAATGTTAAACGGTTTAGAATTGAGGCACCGAAGACGATTTCGAAATGTCGCGGAACATATGAGATGTTTCGAGGGCTGAAATTGGGATTTCAGGCTCGTGCCCACGTTAAGAGGTATAAGACCTCCGACGAGTTTCTTAGCCTGCAAACTAAGGGAGAAAAGCTCAATCGTTGAGCTTGTGCTCAGATTGTCTGAGTACAACAATCACTTGAATCGAGTGGGAGTTGATCTTCCAGATGAGATAGTGATGTTTCTCCAAAGTCATTGCCACCAAGCTGCTAGAGCTTTGTGATGAACTATAACATATCAGGGATAGATATGATGATCCTTGAAATATTCGCGATGTTTGACACCGCGAAAGTAGAAATCAAGAAGGAGCATCAATTGTTGATGGTTAGTGAAACCACTAGTTTCAAGAAGGGCAAGGGCAAGAAGGGATACTTCATGAAACGACAAATCAGCTGCTGCTCTAGTGAACAAACCCGAGGTTGAAACCAAACCCGAGACTAAGTGCTTCTGTAATAAGGGGAACGATCACTGGAGCAGAATTACCCTAGATACTTGGTAGATAAGAAGGCAGGCAAGGTCGATAGAAGTATATTGGATATTAATGTGTACTCTACTAGTACTCCTAGTTGCACCATGGTAATAGATACTGGTTCGGTTGCTAAGTGTTAGTAACTCGAAATAAAGGGCTACGGAATAAATGGAGACTAGCTAAAGGCAAGGTGATGATATGTGTTGGAAGTATTTCCAAGGTTGATGTGATCAAACATCGCACGCTCCCTCTACCATCGGGATCGGTGTTAAACCTAAATAATTGTTATTTGGTGTTTGCATTGAGCGTAGACATGATTGGATTATGTCTATCGCAATACGGTTATTCATGTAAAAAGAATAATGGTTACTCTGTTTATCTGAATAATACCTTCAATGGTCTTTGAGGGAGTCCTGGATTAGGGGTGTCCGGATAGCCGGACTACCACCATCGGCCGAACTATCATCGGCCGGACTATCATCATCGACCGGACTCCAAGACTATGAAGATACAAGATTGAAGACTTTGTCCCGTGTCCGGATGGGACTTTCCTTGGCGTGGAAGGCAAGCTTGGCGATACGGATATGTAGATCTCCTACCATTGTAACCGACTCTATGTAACCCTAGCCCTCTCCGGTGTCTATATAAACTGGATGGCTCTAGTCCGTAGGACGATGAACAACATCAACCCTTACAATCATACCATAGGCTAGCTTCTAGGGTTTAGCCTCCTTGATCTCGTGGTAGATCCACTCTTGTAAACATCCACAATATCAATATCAATCAAGCAGCACATAGGGTTTTACCTCCATCAAGAGGGCCCGAACCTGGGTAAAACATCGTGTCCCTTGTCTCCTGTTACCATCCGCCTAGACGCAGAGTTCGGGACCCCCTACCCGAGATACGCCGGTTTTGACACCGACATTGGTGCTTTCATTGAGAGTTCCTCTGTGTCGTCACCGATAGGATGGATGGCCTCTTCAATCAACAACGACGCAGTCCTGGGTGAGACTTTTCTCCCCGGACAGATCTTCGTATTCGGCGGCTTCGCACTGCGGGCCAACTCGCTTGGCCATCTGGAGCAGATCGAAAGCTACGCCCCTGGCCGTCAGGTCAGGTTTGGAAGCCTAAACTTCACGGCCGATATCCACGGGAATTTGATCCTCGACGGATCCGAGCCGCATCCAAGTGCGCCGCACTGTCATGATGGGCACGACATAACTCTACCGCCGGACAGCGCCTTGGAGGCCGCACACGAATCCGCTCCGACCTATAGTCCGGAGCCGATCACGCAGATCGAGGATGGGTGGATGGACACCACCTCGGGAGCTGCAACTTCTACGGCGATGGAGCCGAACACTGACCTTATCCCGCATAAAGCTCATGACTCCGAGGTGCCGGACTCCCTACCGGGCTCCGAACCTCCTGCGCCCCTGCCAGTCGAATCCGATTGGGCGCCGATCATGGAATTCACCGCTACGGACATCTTTCAGCATTCACCCTTCGGCGACATCTTAAATTCGCTGAAGCATCTCTCGCTATCCGGAGAGCCCTGGCCGGACTACGGCCAGGATGGTTGGGATGCAGACGACGAAGAAATTTAGAGCCCACCCACCACCCACCTCGTATCCACTGTCGACGATCTAACCGACGTGCTAAACTACAACTCTGAAGACATCAACGGTATGGACGACGATGCCGGAGACGATCAAGAACCAGCGCCCACAGGGCACTGGAAGACCACCCCAACACATGAGGTATATATGGTGGACACCCCAAAGGGAAGCGATAATGAGGAACAAGGGGACGCGGCAGAGGATAATCCCGCTGATAAACAACCAAAACGGCGACGTAGACGCCGCCCTAAGTCCCGCCTCGATCAAAGCAGCATTCCTAACGACCCAGCAATAGAGCAGGGCAAACGAGTGGACGATGAACATGCAACCAAGCAACCATCCGAACAGGACGAACCGGATGATCAACCCCTTCCCGGAGCAACCAACAGTCCGGACACACCCCCGGAGCATAAGAACCATCACAAAAGACTCTTCGCCACTGCAAGAAGTTTGAAGAAGGAAAAACGGAAGCTCAAAACAGCGGAAGACATACTCAGAATGAAGTGGAGCAAAGTACTCAAGACCACGGGCAGGTATGGCAATGGCCATCAAACAAAGAGCTACCCGAAGCGCAAGCTGCTGCCAGAATTTGACGAGGAAGCCATAGAGCCCTCAAAATCAAAACATAAAGAGGCCGCCTGGCCGGATAGACGGCCAGATGACAGGCCAAAAGCGACAAGCGGCGCCGCACTCAAGCCGACTCATGATCCTGGGAAAACAGATGGCCCAGCCAGGTCCATTTACGGGCCAAAAAAGAGGGCCCCAGGAAGAAGCACAACGCGTCAAATGTTCGAAGACAACGGCACACCCAAATACAGGGGCGCCGCACACCCACTATGTTTCACCGATGAGGTGCTGGATCATGAATTTCCAGCAGGGTTCAAACCCATAAACATAGAGGCATATGACGAAACAACAGACCCTGGAGTCTGGATAGAAGACTACATACTACACATACACATGGCTAGAGGAGATGATCTCCACGCCATAAAATATCTACCCCTCAAACTCAAAGGGCCAGCTCGGCATTGGCTCAAAAGCCTCCCAGAAAATACTGTTGGAAGTTGGGAAGAGCTTGAGGATGCGTTTAGAGCTAATTTTCAAGGGACTTATGTCCGCCCTCCGGATGCAGACGATCTAAGTCATATAACTCAACAACCTGGAGGGTCAGGGCGTAAATTCTGGAACAGGTTCCTTACCAAAAAGAACCAAATAGTCGACTGTCCGGATGCGGAAGCCTTAGCAGCTTTCAAACACAACGTCCGAGACGAATGGCTCGCCAGACACCTCGGCCAAGAGAAGCCAAGAACAATGGCCGCGCTAACAAGCCTCATGACACGCTTTTGCGCAGGAGAAGACAGCTGGGTAGCAAGATGCAGCACCAGCGACCCGAGTACATCCGAGATCAGAGATGGAAACGGAAAACCACGGTGCAGGAAAGATCAGCGCCGGAATAAAGAAAAAAGCCCAAAGAGCATGGCGGTCAACGCCGGATTCAAAAGCTCGCGGCCAAACAATAAAACACTGCCTCTTAAGGACAACAGTGACGAGCTATCCAACTTAAACAAAATTCTGGATCGGATATGTCAAATCCACAGTACCTCCGGAAGGCCTGCAAACCATACCAACCGAAATTGTTGGGTTTTTAAACAGTCCGGCAGGCTCAACGCCGAACACAAGGGGCTCGATACGCCAAGCGAAGATGATGATGAACCCCACCAGCAGAGCACCGGAAGTCAGAAGACTTTCCCACAAGAAGTCAAAACAGTAAACTCACTTCATGTGATAGTACGGAAATACAACACGGCACTCGCTAAGACAAGTGTCGCACGGTCCACCCCAGCGGAACACCGAGATTGGATGTCAAAACCAATCACTTTCGACCATCTGGATTATTCCAGAAGTGTCCGGAACGCAGGATGGACTGCTCTGATATTGGATCCCATAATAGACGGACTGCGATTTACGCAAGTTCTCATGGACGGCGACAGTGACTTAAACCTGCTATATCCGGACACAATCCGCAAGTTGGGGATAGACCCTACTAAAATTCGACATAGCCGCACTTCCTTCAAAGGAGTGGCGCCAGGCCCTTACGCCAGGTGTACAGGTTCATTATTACTAGAAGTTGTGTTCGGGTCACCTGACAACTTCCAACGAGAAAGGCTAACCTTTCATGTCGCCCCATTCAAAAGTAGCTATCAAGCACTACTGGGACGTGAAGCTTTCGTCCGCTTTAACGCAATACCACACTATGCGTCTCTTACGCTTAAAATGCCCGATCCACGTGGCATCATTTCATTAAAAGGTCGGCTAAGCCCCCGGACACGGCTGGACAGGTCCGGAATAAATAAACTAGGGGCTACCTAGCCACACACCCCTTTACAAGGGTTTGTGTATATAAGCTATAATGAGCTAGCATAGGCTCAGCTTTTTAAATTTACATTTCAAATTTTTATGTACTTTTCTGCACGATTTCTTTTCAAACTAAGTTCCTCTCTTTTTACAGATGAACAACATGCACACCCGTCCAGGATACGGCACAACGGAGACACAGGCGCAGACGTGCAGTAGGGACCCGTTTCAAGGATTCTTTTCAGACTAAGACCCTACGTAAACCTTTCTTACTGTCTCTTGTTGCTATAATCCCCTGGTTTCTCATTATAACCAGAGTGGAGGCTGGCGTTTTGGCATCGGCCGCGCCAGAGGAACTTGCCCGTACCTGGACACAAGGGGCTTAGGGCATTGTTCTGCCCGTCATTATAAAGACCGAACACCTTCGGGAGTGTTCGGCGTCTCGAGTTAGGCCTTATATGCATCAGCTCCGAATCATGTCTTTGGTCAAATGTTGGGTTTGCCCGGCTCCTGTGTTTTGCTGCCTTACGTTCCGTATCATCGGCTAACGCGGCACCAGGAGAACTACTGCGATTGTGCCCCAGTTCGGCTGGGCGAGAACCTCAGTAGACAAAGCCGAAAACTGACTGTCATGATACAGCGAGAGACTGGTCAACCACTCGATCGACCAAGGGAATGTTTAGAATTCCTCTGCTTTGACGATGGGCCGTTTCCCGTTCAGGCACATACGCGCCCCAAATTCGGAGAGCGCGGTGCCCCCAGGGGCTATGTCGTAGCCCCACCCTCGAACTCCATGGCTAAGTGAAAGTGATAAAGCATTATAGTCCGGTTGCCTCGTTTGCTACGCTAACACCTCCTTTACAGGACCGAGACGTCGGATTAAGTGTGAAAACGCGCTATTTTTTGCGAACACCCCCGCACCTTGTGCGTGGGGGCTGAAGCCGACGACTGCCATCTTTCAGGTTATACACACGTATACATGAACGGCCGCATAGGAGATATTACATTACTTGAACGCACAAGTATAAAAGGCGCTTACATCATAAATATTGTTTTACAACATAAAACGTTCATTTGAACGTAACATTTTTTGAACACTGCGACTCTATTACACGAGCACCACGCAGCACTTCGCCAAAATAGTGCTCGGTGGGTAACCGGCTATCGTCCGAACCCGGGGTCGCAACAGCGGTGGCATCCATCTCTGTCCAATGTGTCTTCACACGGGCGAGTGCCATCCGCGCACCCTCTATGCATGCCGACAGCTTCATCGCCTTCATATACGGCACCGCCCCAAGAAATTGCTTCAATAAGCCAAAGTAACTCTTCGGCTTGGGCCTATCCGGCCAGACATGGGTCACGATATCCGTCATGGTAAGCCTGGACAACCTATTCAGCTCAGCCCACTCGGCAAAACGGTCGGTCAGCGGAAGTGAACGCTCCGGACTATGGAATTGAGACCAAAACAACTCTTCCGTCTCGTGATCCTTCTGGCTTCAAAAATGCACAACGGCATCTGCCGCACTCGCTGCTAAGTCCATATAAGGGTCCTCCGGACCCCACAGTTGACCCAGCTGAGCATACTTTGGATCCGTAAACCTTCGGCGCAGCAGAAAAGGCTTGCCAGCTACAATGTCTCTGGCCTGGCGCAGCTCTTCCTTTATAGCCCGCATTGCAGAGCGGGCATCCTTGGCTTAGGCAGTGGCCTTCCCCAGGTCTTCTTGCCCCGCCAGGCGCTCCTTCTCAAGAGCCTCATTGCGGTCGGTAGCATCTTTTAACTTCACGGCCATTTCGGCCATCTCTTCCCTGCTTCGGCAGTGTGCGGCCCTTTAGGCCGCTAACTCTTCGGCCGCCCTCGAGGCCGCCGCATTACTCCTTCTAGCCTGCTCCTTGGCTTGAGCAAGTTCGGCCCGAAGGCTCTCCACAGCAGCGGCACTATCTGCATTTCACACACATGTAGTAAGGAGTTGGCTTCGGCTCCCTTACCAAGTGACCGCACAGAAACACTTACCTTGCGACTCATCAAGTCGCCTGTTGACCAGCGCGATGTCCGCATCCGCAACGGTGAGTTGCCGCTTTAGTTCAGCAACTTCATCAGTCCGGCCGGCCGCCGGACGACCCGCCACCTACATAGGCACGGCGAAAATTTAAACCTGCGATTTTGATCCTCGGCACGCTATCGCTTTCGACACCTACCGAGTCTCAGGGGCTACTATCTATACAGGGCGCATTCTATATGCAAAACTGTCAAAAGATGTGTCATTTTTACGTACCTCAAACCCCGCCAGCAAACTCCTGACGGCGTTATGTAATCCGCCTTCAGCGGACGAAATCCTTTCAATCACCATGCTCATCAATGCGTGGTGATCTTCTGAGATAGACGCCTTCTCAAGCAGACCCTTCAGCTGTACACCAGTTGGCGCCGAACTATCCGGCTTTGCCAAACCCGGGGGCTCCCTCCGTGACGACACTTCAGGCTCGTCCGCCCTATCCGATGGTGCCCCGGACAGGGGCGTTTCGCTCTCCACCATATCCGGACGAAGGTCCCCCGAAGACGAGCTCATTTGCGAAGGACGGAGGTCCAAACTATAAGGTAAAAACTTTAGTTATCCTCAGAAGCACAAATAGGGATGCCCCTTATTATAAAAATCATTTCTTTCTACTTACGGCTCGTTGGAGGGCTGATCCTTTAAGGGAGACTGTGCGGCCGGGGCCTCCCCGGACGCAGGACCCTCTGGCGAAGATTTCTTCCCCCGTTTAGGGGCTTTGGCCCCCGGGTCCGCGGAGGCAATCCTCTTCTCCCCTTGGAGGGAGGGATTCTCGATCCCCCTCTTTCAAGAGCCTCCTTAGGCGAGGCAGTAGCTTTTCCACTTTCCCCTTCGCCTTCCTCTGGAGGCGCAACCTCCAACATCCGGACCAGCACGGAATCCGGCGCGGTCTCTGGGAGGGGGGCCGGACACCATATCAATTTTGCTTCCGCTATCCACTCCTGTTTAGAAGGAAATTGGTCATAAGGCGAATCATCGAAAGGCAAACAAACGGTATGTCCGGACTTGGAGCTACTTACTTGAGTATCCGGGCGATTGCAGCTTAGGCCAGCATCCTCGGTCAATTCCGGACGCGCCTCTTGCGATCCGAAGAATAATTTGTACATCTCCAGGGGTGTCATACCCATGAAGTGTTGGAGAATCCGTGGTCCCTCCGGATTAAATTCCCATAGTCGGAGGGGACGGCGTTTGCAGGGCAAGTAACGCCTGATCAGCATAACCTGCATCACCACGACCAGATCGATTTCCCTTGCCTGGAGATCTTGAATCCGGCCCTGCAGTAGGGGCACGTCCTTTGACGGCCCCCAGTTGAGCCCTTGGTTGACCCACGACATCAACCGTTGTGGAGGTCCCGGGCGGAATAAGGGCGGCGGCTTTTGTTTGCGGCCCCTCGGAACGGTAATATAGAACCACTCTTGCTGCCACAAGCCGAGCTCCTCTTGGAAGGAGCCCGCGGGCCACGGGGCATCGGCCCTCCTACTGACGGCCGCCCCGCCGCACTCCGCTTGACGCCCCCCGATCATCTTCGGCGCCACATTGAAGGTCTTCAGCCACAGGCGAAGTGAGGGGTGACGCGGAGGAAGGCTTCGCAGACGACGATAAATGCGGAGATGTGCAGGATGGACTCCGGAGCCAAATCGTGGAATTCCAACCCATAGTAAAACATGAGCCCTCTCACAAAGGGATCCATCGGGAAGCCTAAACCCCGACGGAGGTGGGATACAAAAACAACATACTCGCCGGGCTCGGGGGTGGGGATGGCCTGCCCTTCGGCAGGCAACCTGTGCGAAATCTCGTAAGTCAGGTACTTGGCCTCCCGCAGCTTTAGCACGTCCTCCTCCGTGACGGAGGAGGGCATCCACCGGCCCTGGAGGTCGGAACCGGACATTGTTGAAGGTCCGAAGCGCTCGAATCTGGGGCTCTAGGTGTTGGAACTTGGAGCAGGAGAGGATTCGATGGAGGATTGAAGAAAAGAAACGAGCCTTGGTCCCGTTATAAAGGGGGAAAATACCAAGAGCCGTCTCCGTGACCGTTCGGGACCCGCCTTCGATAGAGGGGGCGTGGCGACGGGCGCGGTTGGGTTACCCACGTCCGTATTGATGAGAATCCCGGTTTAAGGGGGAACACGATCTCTGCTTCGACAAGACGTGCCAAGGAAACCGCTTCGCTAAATGCGCTGAGGTGGTAAAATAAAAAACGTTTCAAGTAATGGCTTGGTAGTGGTGTGACGTCATGCTGCAGAAAACGTCAGCAGATTGAACTTGTGTATATATTATTCTCTCTACGGTGGAATGTGGAATTTATTTTGCAGAGCCAGACACTATCCTAGTGTTCACAATCTTCTATGAATTATTCGGAGGAGGAACCCGCCTTGCAATGCCGAACAATATGCGCGCCAGACTCATCGTCATTGAAGCCTGGTTCAGGGGCTACTGAGGGAGTCCTGGATTAGGGGGTGTCCGGATAGCCGGACTACCACCATCGGCCGAACTATCATCGGCCGGACTATCATCATCGACCGGACTCCAAGACTATGAAGATACAAGATTGAAGACTTCGTCCCGTGTCCGGATGGGACTTTCCTTGGCGTGGAAGGCAAGCTTGGCGATACGGATATGTAGATCTCCTACCATTGTAACCGACTCTATGTAACCCTAGCCCTCTTCGGTGTCTATATAAACCGGATGGCTCTAGTCTGTAGGATGACAAACAACATCAACCCTTACAATCATACCATAGGCTAGCTTCTAGGGTTTAGCCTCCTTGATCTCGTGGTAGATCCACTCTTGTAAACATCCACAATATCAATATCAATCAAGCATGACGTAGGGTTTTACCTCCATCAAGAGGGCCCGAACCTGGGTAAAACATCGTGTCCCTTGTCTCCTGTTACCATCCGCCTAGACGCACAGTTCGGGACCCCCTACCCGAGATCCGCCGGTTTTGACACCGACAGTCTTGCACCTAAAATGAATGGTTTATTGAATCTCGATCATAGTGATACACATGTTCATGCCAAAAGATATAATATAGTAATGATAGTACCACCTACTTGTGGCACTGCCATGTAAGTCATATATTGGTATAAAACGCATGAAGAAGCTCCATGTTGATGGATCTTTGGACTCACTCGTTTTTGAAAAGATTGAGACATGCGAACCATGTCTATTGGTGTATACGCATGAAGAAACTCGATGCAGATGGATCGTTTGGACTCACTTGATTTTGAATCACTTGAGACATGCAAATCATACCACATGGGCAAGATGACTGAAAGGCCTCGTTTTCAGTGAGATGGAACAAGAAAGCAACTTGTTGGAAGTAATACATTTTGATGTGTGCAGTCCAATGAGTGTTGAGGCATGCAGTGGATATCGTTATGTTCTTACTTCACAGTTGATTTGAGTAGATGTTGAGTATATTTACTTGATGAAACACAAGTCTGAATTATTGAAAGGTTCAAGTAATTTCAGAGTGAAGTTGAAGATCTTCGTGACAAGAGGATAAAATGTCTATTATATGATCATAGAGATGAGTATCTGAGTTATGAGTTTGGTATGCAATTAAGACATTGTGGAAATTGTTTCACAACTAATACCGCCTGAAACACCATAGTGTGATGGTGTGTCCGAACATCATAGCTGCACCCTATTGGATATGGTGCATACCATGATGTCTCTTATCGAATTACCACTATCGTTTATGGGTTAGGCATTAGAGATAACCGCATTCACTTTAAATAGGGCACCACGTACTTCCGTTGAGACGACACCGTATGAACTATGGTTTGGAGAAACCTAAGTTGTCGTTTCTTGAAAGTTTGGGGCTGCGACACTTATGTGAAAAAGTTTCATCCTGATAAGCTCGAACCCAAAGTGGATAAATACATCTTCATAGGACACCCAAAGCAGTTGGGTATACCTCCTATTTCAGATCCATAAGCAAAAATGATTGTTTCTAGAAACGGGTCCTTTCTCGAGGAAATGTTTCTCTCGAAAGAATTGAGTGGGAGGATGGTGGAGACTTGATGAGGTTATTGAACCGTCACTTCAACTAGTGTGTAGCAGGGCACATGAAGTTGTTCCTGTGGCGCCTACACCAATTGAAGTAGAAGCTTATGATAGTGATCATGAAGCTTCGGATCAAGTCACTACCGTACCTTGTAGGGTGACAAGGATGCGTACTACTTCAGAGTGGTACAGTAATCCTGTCTTTAAGGTCTTGTTGCTAGACAACAATGAACCTACGAGCTATGGAGAAGCGATGGTGGGCCCGGATTCCGACAAATGGCTAGAAGCCATAAAATCTGAGAGAGGATCCATGTATGAAAACAAAGTGTAGACTTTGGAAGAACTACTCGATGGTCGTAAGGCTGTTGAGTCCAGATGGATTTTAAAAGGAAGACGGACAATGATAGTAAGTGTCACCATTAAGAAAGCTCGACTTGTCGCTAAGATGTTTTCCGACAAGTTCAAGGAGTTGACTACGATGAGACTTTCTCACTCGTAGCGATGCTAAGAGTCTATTGGAATTATATTAGCGGTTACTGCATTATTTATGAAATCTTGCAGATAGGATGTTAAAACATTGTTTCCTCGACGATTTTCTTGAGGAAAGGTTGTATGTGATACAACCAGAAGGTTTTGTCAATCCTGAAAGATGCTAACAAGTATGCAAAGCTCCAGCAATCCTTCTAAGGATTGGAGTAAGCATCTCGGAATTGGAATATACGCTTTGATGAGATGATCAAAGATTTTGGGTTTATACAAGGTTTATGAGAAACTTGTATTTCCAAAGAAGTGAGTGGGAGCACTATAGAATTTCTGATGAGTATATGTTATTAACATATTGTTGATCAGAAATGATGTAGAATTTCTGGACAACATATAGGGTTATTTGAAAAGTGTTTTTCAATGGAAAACCTGGATTAAGCTACTTGAACATTGAGCATCAAGATCTATAAGGATAGATCAAAAAACGCTTAATAGTACTTTCACATAAATACATACCGTGACAAGATATTGAAGGAGTTCAAAATAGATCGGCAAAGAAGGAGTTCTTGGCTGTATTATAAGGTGTGAATATTGAGTAAGACTCAAGACATGACCACGACATAAGAGAGAGAAAGGACGAAGGTCGTCCCCTATGCTTCAGACGTAGGCTCTACAGTATGCTATGCTATGTACTGCACCTGAAGTGTGCCTTGCCATGAGTCAGTCAAGGGGTACAAGAGTGGTCCAGGAATGGATCACAGGACATCGGTCAAAGTTATCCTTAGTAACTAGTGGACTAAGGATTTTTCTTGATTATGGAGGTGGTAAAAGAGTTCATCATAAAGGGTTACGCCGATGCAAACTTTGACACTAATCCAGATTATTCTGAGTAGTAAACCAGATTCGTATAGTAGAACAGTTATTTGGAATAGCTCCAAATAGAGCGTGGTAGCTGCATCTAGGAGATGACATAGAGATTTGTAAAGCACACACGGATCTGAAAGATTCAGACCCGTTGACTAATAACCTCTCTCACAAGCAAGATATGATCAAACCCCATGGGTGTTGATTCATTACAATCACATAGTGATGTGAACTAGATTATTGACTCTAGTGCAAGTGGGAGACTGTTGGAAATATGCCCTAGAGGCAATAATAAAATGGTTATTATTATATTTCCTTGTTTATGATAATTGTTTATTATCCATGCTAGAATTATATTGATAGGAAACTCAGATACATGTGTGGATACATAGACAACACCATGTCCCTAGTAAGCCTTTAGTTGACTAGCTCGTTGATCAATGGATGGTTACGGTTTCCTAACCATGGACATTGGATGTCGTTGATAACGGGATCACATCATTAGGAGAATGATGTGATGGACAAGACCCAATCCTAAGCATAGCACAAGATCGTGTAGTTCGTTTGCTAAAAGCTTTTCTAATGTCAAGTATCATTTCCTTAGACCATGAGATTGTGCAACTCCCGGATACCGTAGGAATGCTTTGGGTGTGCCAAACATCAAAACGTAACTGGGTGGCTATAAAGGTGCACTACGGGTATCTCCGAAAGTGTCTGTTGGGTTGGCACGAATCGAGACTGGGATTTGTCACTCCGTGTGACGGAGAGGTATCTCTGGGCCCACTCGGTAGGACATCATCATAATGTGCACAATGTGATCAAGGAGTTGATCATGGG
Organism: Triticum dicoccoides; assembly: GCF_002162155.2. NCBI lineage: Eukaryota > Viridiplantae > Streptophyta > Magnoliopsida > Poales > Poaceae > Triticum > Triticum dicoccoides. The sequence goes on along the minus strand of NC_041389.1, from coordinate 471,762,698 downwards.
ATGATGTGTTACGGAACGAGTAAATAGACTTGCCGACAACGAGATAGAACAAGGTATCGGGATACCGACGATCGAATCTCGGGCAAGTACTATACCGCTAGACAAAGGGAATTGTATACAGGATTGATTGAATCCTTGACATCGTGGTTCATCCGATGAGATCATCATGGAACATGTGGGAGCCAACATGGGTATCCAGATCCCATTGTTGGTTATTGGCCAGAGAGTTGTCTCGGTCATGTCTGCATGGTTCTCGAACCCGTAGGGTCTACATACTTAAGGTTCGATGACGCTAGGGTTATAGGGAATAGATATACGTGGTTACCGAATGTTGTTCGGAGTCCCGGATGATATCCCGGATGTCACGAGGAGTTCTGGAATGGTCCGGAGGTAAAGATTTACATATGGGAAGTCCTGTTTGGTCACCGGAAAGGTTTCGGGTGCTATCGGTAATGTACCGGGACCACCGGGAGGGTCCCGGGGGTCCACCAGGTGGGGCCACCGGCCCCAGAGGGCTGTGTAGGCCAAGTGTGGGAGGGGACCAGCCCCAGATGGGCTGGTGCGCCCCCCCACCAGGGCCCAAGGCGCCTAGGGTTGAAAACCCTAGGGGAAGGGGGCGCCTCCACCTTGCTTGGGGGGCAAGGCACCCCTCCTGGCCGCCGCCCCTCCCCTCTAGATGGGATCTGGAGGGGGCCGACCCCCTCTCCCCTTCCCCTATAAATAGTGGGGGGTTTTGGGGCTGCCAAGGATATGAGTTTTCCTCTCCCTGGCGCAGCCCTATCCCTCTCCCTCCTCGTCTCTCGCAGTGCTTGGCGAAGCCCTGCTCGAGTGCCACGCTCCTCCACCACCACCACGCCGTCGTGCTGCTGCTGGACGGAGTCTTACCGAACCTATCCCTCTCCCCTTGCTGGATCAAGGCACGGGAGACGTCATCGGGCTGCACGTGTGTTGAACACGGAGGCGCCATTCTTCGGCGCTTAGATCAGAATCAACCGCGATCTGAATCGCTACGAGTACGACTCCTTCATCTGCATTCTTGTAATGCTTCCGCTTAGCGATCTACACGGGTATGTAGATGCACTCCCTTTTCCCTCGTTGCTAGATTACTCCATAGATTGATCTTGGTGATGCGTAGAATTTTTTTGATTTCTGCTACGATCCCTAACACACACCATATCTCTGTCGGAGTAGGTCAATCTGTCGCACTCTCTAACACACACATGCTATTAATCACACACACGCACACGCACGCACCTTGGTCCCATTGCACCTTCTAACGTGACTTATTACACCTATACGGAGGGAGTAGTAAGTATACGAGATACGATGGCACACTGACTTATGTCAAATACAAGTGCCCAAAATTTATGTGCATGTTATAATAAGGATTCACTTAAAATAGTACGTGAGCGAACAGAGGGATCAATTGGACAGTGTTCCCGAGCAGTAGCGAGATGTGTGAGGTAGTAAGATACACCGCTGGCACTTTTAATTTTTCTTATTAATTTGTTTGTTTCACCCTCTGACTGGTGGGACCCAACGTACTACGTGGAGAGAGGTAAGGTGACTAAGGCTGGATTATTTCTGCACCACTGTGGATAGTCTTACCACCAAAGCCACATGACACGATTATGATTGAAATCCTAATGACTCCCACACACACACACAAAAAAAAACACGGCATGCCTGTCACACGAATGCAGGAATGTATAAAAGGTTATTTTCCTCTCATTGAACATAACGGGAGGGTTGTGTAGCTGGTTAGCCTATTCGCTCATCAAACTTGAGGTCTCGGGTTCGATAACTACACTTGAGCATAATTTTTGCAGGAGGATTCTTTGACTGGTCAAAATGTTTTCTAGGGTTTGCACGCTTCACACTCTCTCTCCAGTATATATATACACACTGGAGCCTCAGCGCTTGTAGTTGCTCTCTTCACACTCTCTCGCCCTCTCCCGCTGGATCCTCAGCGCTTGTAGTTGCTCTCTTCACACTCTCTCGCCCTCTCCAGATCTAAACAAGACTTCGTTCGCCTCTCTCTCCCCTCACTGCTGCTCAAAGAGCCGGCAGGATCCGTCCGCCGAGAAGGGAAGGAGGCTTAACGCTGTCACCGTCGGCGAGGGAGGGAATCCACTACCGGCGCTGTTGTTCACTTTCCACCCAGCGGCGGTGCGGGAGGGCCTCCGACCCCTTCTTCTTTGCCGTCGTCCCGTCGCCCATCGAACCACGCCCCAAGAACCTTAAGGTATATTTTACTTACTCCACATGCATTGCTCTAGTTGCATGTATACCATGAATCTAGGACGTGGTTCAAAGAGGAAAGGAGTGGAGGAAAGTAGTGGGAAAAGTTGTATATAGCATGAATCTAGGATGTGGTTGAAAGAGGAAATGAAGGGGGAAAGTTGTATAGCATGAATCTAGGACGTGGTTCAAAAAGGAAAGGAATGGGGGAAAGTAGTGGGGAAAGTTGTATCGCATAAATCTAGGACGTGGTTCAAAGAGGAAAGGAAGGGGCGAAAGTACTAGTTCAAAAAGGGAAGGAAGGGACAAGGCTGTAGAGTTTGAGCAGGACTAGTTTTGCTGCGCTCACATAGGGAAAGGTGTCTAAAGATAACAAAACTGGGACCAACACAAATATGCTCCTTGGTTGTTTGTTCTTTGTTGCAACAGACTGTGCATGACCACAGTACATCGGTAGATGCACATGGTGCTGGTGCGTCCACTGTCCCGTGCAACTCATTAGCTGTTGTTAATCTATGGCCCTGTTTGGTTAAAAACTCCCTAGTCCCTACCTGCTTGGTTCCAGGAAAAGACCATGTTACCCCTAGTAATGAACTAATAGAAACAAGGTGCGATGCGTGGCAGGGGCAACTATTGGAAAAAGTCCCAAAAAGACTCCCTTGGGGTCTTCTTTCTTTAGTCCCAAATGCCCACTTTTAGTCCCGAAAAGTCCCTCCTGTTTGGTTTAGATGTGACTGACACGGAGTTTTTTTAGTCCCTACACCAAAATGTCCCTGTAAACAAACACCCTCTAATAATGCCGCTGGAAAATTGATGCAATGCCACAGTTAAAAGCAAATTACATGTTTAATGAATTTTATTGTTAATATAATCTCTATGTTAATATTAATCAATGTCACTGTTTGAGAAATGCTACTGTCTTGCTTTCTTTCCCATTTAGATAAGGTAGATGCTTCTTTTTGTTGGCTTCTATGTCATCCACCGTTATTGACCACTAATTGTTTCCTTTGCACCTCTGTGTAAACAGGGTTAGCTACTTCACCTCGTTGCCATTGTGACCTTTTGTTGCACTGCACAAAACAATTTTGTTTTAAGAGTGTTTTGTGCAGTTCAACCAAAATGTCACACCGACAATGTTGCTTGATTGCTTGATCTTAGTGGAACTGCACAAGAGGAGATCTTACTTCCTATCCGTTAAGGCGAATTTGGTTCAGATCTTCTTCTTGTGAGTTGTTTGAATTCCGCATCATGAGAGGTCAGTACTAGCCTTCTTTCACATGATTCTGCAGTGTGCTTTCATATGTTGTGCTACTTGTACGATAATTTTGCTTGATTTTAGTGAACTGCACAAATGGAGACAAGACTTCCAATCTATATGTGCACCGTAATATCCCACTAAGGTAAGATAAGGATATTTCACAACTGCTGGCCTGTATTTTGCCACTTTCATCAGAAAATTAAGTTTAGTACTATACTTGTGCTCCCTAATTGACATGCCAAATCTTACATTGAAGGCGAAGCTTGTCTGTTATTGAACCAAGTGATGACAGGTAAGAACAAGCGGAAGAAAAACAAAAATCAACTCCTGGTGCTGTAATGAAGCACTGGAACTGTGATGACACAAGTAATGATATAGTTTTGCATCTTAATTTATTGCTATGGCTGGAACGAGCAATTGTTTTGCCACTGATTTGATGCCATAGTAATTATCTCTACTTGTGCAAACAGGGATCTTCTTTGAAGATACCATATATTTTAGTGGAACTGCACAAGAAGATGTTGGAAACATTAAACTAATCGAGGAGTATATAGTAAGCATGGCCACCCCCGTAGATAGCAACAGATGGTTCCCGAGAAGTGCTTCATCTGTATGCTCTACACAATCATCCTCCTGACAAGGTTGGTACTCGCCCACTGATTTCATCCATATGATTGAGCTTTGTCATCTCTATTGGTGTTGTGCTACTGCTTAGATACTGTCATGAAAAAGTGGTATTCTCCTTGGGAAGTGCTTCATCTGTGATGTTTTAAATATTTCCTTTCCTTTTTTTCGAGCAAACATGTATGCTAGCATTTAGTAGTCCTCTTGTCTTTGCACAACAGGATCATCTTCCTCTGAAGAAGAATATGGAGTACGTGAAGTGACTAGTTCCGATTATGCCTGGATGAAGAAGCACTGTCTATCTTCTCATCAGAAGGAGCAGTTGAAGGATGGTTACATTACTCCCCACAAGACCAAACTAACTTCAGCTCAGAAGGACTGACAAATCTCCATTCTTTTGTTGTGATGCGTGAGTACAATGTTGTTCTAGGATTCTTTCTGGTGAGTTCCATTTTTCTAAAAGTGTGCTCTACATGGACCATGTATGTGCCTGTTGAAACTGTCAATTCATAGTACAGTTTGCTTTATACTAATCACTTTTTTGTATTTGTGCAAACATGGGTGCTCAGCTTGATTTCAACGGGAACTGCACAAAATGTTCATGAATACATCAAATCATTCATTTCCACCACAAGAAAGGAGGTGCCCATAAGTTCAAGGCGTTGCAACATATAAGGGCGAAATCATACAAGCTACGCATGAATTTGGTTGATTTTGGTGGAACTGCACAAAAAGAACAACTGGTTTATTTAGCACGAGGTGCCATGTCAATATCTGAACTGATGGCAAACCCTGCCCATTCTACAATCGTAGGCATTTGATATTTTGGAATGGGACAACCTTGTCAAATTTTGCTCATTGATTTTAGCAAGATATGCGTTTGATATTTTCGAATGGGACGCCCTTTGCTGTCAGCAGCGACGATCAATTTTTTCTTTATTCTTTAGTTGTGAAGTAAATATTGCCTCTGACATGTGAGTCGCTGAGATGCATAATCATTGATTGTTTTGAAAGTTCTCTATGAATTGCCAGGCCTGTGTGTTTGATTGCAATGTACAGAAACGCTAAAAAGCTGCTCAAACTCTTTATACTCCTTCTGTTCCTTTTTACTTCACACATTGTGAAAGTGCATACTTTTTTGTATAAGATTGGTCAAAGTAGAGATACTTTGACTGCAGACAAAACTTGTATGCAGACTAGAAAGGACCGGAGGGAGTACATGTGAAACTGCTGCAAACGTGGTGATCACCCTGGGAATAATGCTAGTACGTATTGTTTTGCATGTTCATCCAATGCCAGTGATACAGGAATTCGAACTAATTGAAATAAATTCATTCATACACGGTCGGATTTCATATAACATGCCGGATTTCATTACATTTCATACATTCTTCAACTAAAAAGGGGTGTTTGTGGCCGCATGCATCTCCCAGATGCAGAGGCCGGGGGTCATCCTCCTTTTAAAAAAAACTAAAAAGGGGTGCGCTGGAGGTATAATTAATTAACCGAAGCTACCCACCTGTGTCCCGCTAAGCCGAATAGAAGCTTCAGTGACTTAACTGCAGCTGTAGTTGCCTAACCGACATGTGTTGGGCCCACGTGTCAGTCAGCCAACTGCACCAGCAGTTAAGTAGAAGCAGCGTTCTTCTCCAGCGCAGCTCTCCGACTCCACGTCGCCGCCAAGAAGCTAATCGGCCGTCAATGGTCAACCCGCCTAGCTTGGCTTCAACCGGAGGGTAGCAGCGGTGGCCTTACTTGGACCCGAGCGGCGGCGACCTACCGTGTTCTACTCTTCCTCGTTTTCTGTGTGGCGCGGCCTCGTTGGCAGCGGGGCGGGGCCTCGGCAGAGCCGGTGATGCCTCTGTCTCGTTGCCGGCGGGCGGCGCCTCAGCGAAGCGGTGGAAGTCCTCCCCCACGTTGCCGGCACGGTGGGGCCTCGGCTGAGCCGGCGATGTCCTCTGCCTCGTTGTTGGCGGGGCGGGGCCTCAGCGAAGCCGACCGTGTCCTCTGCCTCGTTGTTGGCGCCGTGGGCCTCGGCGGAGCCGGCGGTGTCCTCTGCCTCGTTGTTGGCGCCGCGGGGCGTCGGCGGAGCAGGGCGTCATCGACGCCAGCGGAGCGGGGACTCGTCGGAGCCGGCATTGTCCTCTGCTTCGTCCTCTGTCTCACCAAACAGCCCCTCGTCCGCTTCATCGCCCTCTTTGCTAGCCTCTTTGTAGGCGGCCGCAGCCTCCGCCACCCGCATGCGGTACCGCCAGCGCTCGAGGCGGCCTTTGCGGGCGGAGCGGTATGAGTCGAGCAGCGCCTCCTGCTCCGCCTACTCCGCGGCCATCTGCTCCTCCGTCTGCAGGTGCTCCTGGAGGGGATGGTGGTTGTAGGCGGCGTCGGCCTGTGCCTCCCGGAACTGCTCCTCACGCATCTGCCTCACCCTGTCCATATATTGGGCACGGGCCTCGCCGATGGTTATGGTGCAATGCACCGGCAAGGATGGCGCGGACCAAGTAGCTCGAGTAGTATTTGTGTTTTTGAGGTGTGAGCACTGCAGAGTTTTTCGATGTTTACCCCAGATATTATTTTTTCTCCTCTGAGCAACAACGAAAACATCGCTGCAGGTATTAACTGGGCGGGCTATGGCCCGTCTAGCCCAGGCCAGATATCCAGCCCAGATATTAATTTTTTTCAAGCTGAAAATGGCTAGCCCAGCTATACTTTTGTTAGGAATACCCAGGCAAGGTCAAGTTGTTATTCTCCGCCCCGCTGGGCTGCAAATCTTTCCTAGGAGGGATGCATTAGGCTTAACAAGAAAATGGGCTTTACGAAATAATAAATGGGATGGAATTATAAAAACTAGGTAGTAACTATAAAATAATGCACCAAACAGTGATTACTTTATAAAATATTATTGTTGGAATATTGAAAATTTTAATTTCATTAATTGTTGCGAGCGGAATGTTTCGTTGGATTTTTACGCAATATAAATTTATATTGAAATTGTATTTAATCTGACTAAAATTTCCGGATAAAAATATTCGGATCCCATCAAAATGTGGGAAATTTTATTGAATTCTGTTTTGAACGGTTGGTTGAAATGGGTTGTACATTTAACAAACTGTAAATGGGTTGTAGTAAATTCCATTAGAATTCAAAAATGGGCTACACATTCTAACAAATCTCAAATGGGCTATAAGTTCTCTGCCACACACTTCTGGCCTTACTGAGTTGACGTGTCCCCTAAAAAAACAGAGTTGGTGGGTATGCAAGGCTTTGTCAACTTATAGTCAACACATGGTTCTAGCAGCAGTGGCTGTTGGATGTCCATCCAATGGATGCCGTGCTTCTTCTTAAATCTCGGATATTCTAGCTTCACCCGCCCAAAAAATGATTCATCCCCCTGACATCTGGGGCGCACCATTTCGGAAGCTGACCTGTGGGCCTACTAAGTTGACGTACCAAGGGCTTTGTCAACTTAGTCAATATAAACGATTCTAGCTGCAGTGACCGTACGATGTCCATCCAACGGCTGTCGTGCTTCTTCAACCTCTGGTCTTCTTGCTCCAGCCGCCTAAAGCAGCGCCGGTCGTGTCACCTGCTCTTGCCTCCTGTGGCCGGCTGTGCTGCCGCGGAGGCCTTACCGCCCCCTACTACTCCCACTGCTGGCCAGGCCATCCCTCCACTCACCCACACCCCCTGTTATTCTGCGGCGACGGCAGCGCAGCCGAACCAGTGAACCCTCGTACTCCTCTCCGTGTGTGCATCCACTGTCGCGTCTTCCCCGGCTCCGCGTCGTCCCCTTCCTAGGCCTCGCCGTCGTCCACCGCCGTGGTGCTCTCGGCACGGCATGGTCAACATGGTCAAGGAACGACTTCCATCGGACGTGGACTGTACATGGAGAGGCTAACAGGTGGGTCCACGGCAGCCGCAAGGAAGTGCCTCCTTATTACGCGGAAAATAGTTATTCCTCCACCTGACAGCGGGGACCCACCGGACGGGCCACCGTATTACGCGAAAAAATGATTCGCCCCCTAACTGCTGGGACCCACGAGCTACATCTTCGCACGCAAGGAAGTGCGTCCAGGAAAAAAACGATTTGCCCCCCTGACTGCTGGGACCCACCAGCTACATCTTCGCACGGA
>NC_041389.1:471752699-471753970 GCF_002162155.2 Triticum dicoccoides | reverse complement strand
GCCCCCCTGACTGCTGGGACCCAACAGCTACACCTTCGCACTCAACGAAGTGCGTCCGGGCAAAAAAAAACGATTCGCCCCCCTGACTGCTGGGACCCAGCAGCTACACCTTCGCACGCAAGGAAGTGCGTCTGGGCAAAAAAAGCGATTTGTCCCCCTGACTGCTGGGACCCACCAGCTACATCTTCGTAGGCAAGGAAGTGCCTGACAGTTGGGACCCACCTGGTCGAAGCGTACGTAGCGTTGTCATCCTGGTCGCGAACGTGTACGTACATACTGGTCGATGTAGAGGCACGCACGTGTCGTAGTAGAGGCGCACACGTAGCATGTACACGTACATACAGTGGCCAGGGTGCAAGAAAGAAAGTACGGTTGTGTATGTGTACATACGGGCGGGGTCTCGAACGCCTAGTCGCGCATACATACGGCGAGGGCTCGTGTTCATGGGGAGGCAACATAATGCGTCGTGTTCATGGGGAGGCAACGGAATGCGTCGTGTTCATGGGACGGCAACAGAATGCATCGTGTTCATCGGGAGGCAACGGAATGCGTCGTGTTCATCGGGAGGCACTGGAACACGTGGGAGCCAATCGGCTGGGTCGGAACGGAATGCACGGCCGTGTTCATCGGGAGGGCTTGGACGGAACATGTGATGGAAACGAGGCCTAGCGTACCGCACAACATAGGAAATGGACCTCCTACGTTCGGAACGGGGTCCTGTTGATCGTGAGGGGTGTGGCGTACCGCAAAACAGAGGAAACGGACCTCCTATGGTCGAAACTGGGGTCCTGTTGATCGGGAGGGGTGTGGCGTACCGCAAAACGGATGAAACGGACTTGTGTTGGAGCGCTACGGTCAAAACGGGGGTCCTGTTCATCGGGAGGGGTGTGGCGTACCGCAAAATGGACGAAACGGACTTGTGTTGGAGTGCTACGGTCGAAACAGGGGGTAGGGGTGTGGTGTACCGCAAAACGGGACTCCATGGGATATTGTTCATCTCCACCGTCGACCTCCTCTAGCCTCCACGGGCTACCATCGACCTCCTCCAGCCTCCACGAGCTCCTGTTCATCCAGCCTCCACCGCATGCTACTCCACCGGCTACTGTTCAACCACCCCTCCATGGGCATCCCTCCACCGTCTACTGTTCATCCAGCCCTCCACACCACGGGGTCCTGTTCAACCACCCCTCCACGGCCACCCCTCCACCGTATACTGTTCATCCAGCCCTCCACACCACGGGTTCCTGTTCATCCAGAGGCAACGTCACCGC
>NC_041389.1:471743578-471752369 GCF_002162155.2 Triticum dicoccoides | reverse complement strand
CATCCAATCGATCGGCTTCAGTTAGCAGCAGTAGCGAAGGAATCGCTCCATCGGGTTCAGTTAACACCCATCGATCGATCCCTCGGGTTCAGTAACACGTAGCCTGTAGTGCAATCGCTCGGGTTCAGTTAGAGCCCAATGCCTCGCGCGGGTTCAGTTAGAGCCAACGCCTCGCACACACGCGCGTACGTACGAGAGAAATGCGCATCGCTCGGCCCTCGACTTCCCGCCGTAACCGGCAACTCCCCGAAATTTTCCTCCCCCTCGCTTCTACCACGTTTTTTCCATCATGGACGGCCCAAAGAATGTCATGCAGCTGCGTCTCTGGCCCGCCCAGGACGAAAAGCCCATTTTATTTCATGATTTTTTGTCATAGAAGTAGGAGCCAACGACATCTATGATGATACCGGGTTTTGTCACAATTATCATCATAGAAGTGTCATATGTATGACAGAAAAAAAATTTCGTTCGGCCCAAAATGTCACGGATGTGTCTTTTTTTGTAGTGTAACTTTGCGCCACAATTTCTAAATACTTTGTCGGGAGGTATTGATTTTAATTGGCATTGCCTGCCGCCGAGAGGGAGATCGGGTGGAATCTTACTCGGCGTTAGATGCGAGGCGCTAGAGGTTCGAAGTGTGGTTATGGGTGACTTTGCAGTCAAGTTTTGGGTGTGTTCGAAGGAAGATGGGTTTAATAGGGCTCTGGTTGCGGTATATGCGCCGCGTAGCCCGAACTCAAGCCCGAGTTCTTGGCTGATCTCGTTCGGATTTGCGGTTCTGATTAGTTGCCTATCCTGGTGGGGGTGATTTCAATATAATTAGAAGGCGTGAGGATAAGAACAGTGATAACTTTGACGGCAGATGGTCGTTCATGTTCAATACTATCATTTAAGGTCTGGACCTGAGAGAAATTGAGCTCTCAAGTAGAAAATTCACATGGGCTAACACGCTGCCAAATCCGACGTGTGAGAAGTTGGATCAAGTGTTGGCCAGTGTCGATTGGGAACAGAAGTTCCCTGTAGTAACATTCCAGGCCTTGTCCCGTGGTATTTCTGACCACTGATGTCTACTACACAACCTTCTTCTTGTAGACGTTGTTGGGCCTGCAAGTGCACATGTTTGTAGGACAGTAGCAAATTTCCCTCAAGTGGATGACCTAAGGTTTATCAATCCGTAAGAGGCGTAGGATGAAGATGGTCTCTCTCAAGCAACCCTGCAACCAAATAATAAAGAGTCTCTTGTGTCCCCAACACACCCAATACAATGGTAGATTGTATAGGTGCACTAGTTCGGCGAAGAGATGGTGATACAAGTGCAAAATAGATAGTAGATATAGGTTTTTGTAATCTGAAATAATAAAAACAGCAAGGTAACAAGTGGTAAAAGTGAGCGTAAACGGTATTGCAATGGTAGAAAACAAGGCCTAGGGTTCATACTTTCACTAGTGCAAGTTCTCTCAACAATAATAACATAGACAGATCATATAACAAGCCCTCAATATGCAACAAAGAGTCACTCCAAAGCCACTAATAGCGGAGAACAAACGTAGAGATTATGGTAGGGTATGAAACCACCTCAAAGTTATTCTTTCAGATCGATCTATAAAAGAGTTCGTACTAGAATAACACCTTAAGACACAAATCAACCAAAACCCTAGTGTCACCTAGATACTCCATTGTCATCTCAAGTATCCGTGGGCATGATTATACGATATGCATCACACAATCTCAGATTCATCCAACCAACACAAAGGTACTTCAAAGAGTGCCCCAAAGCTACTACCGGAGAGTCAAGAACGTGTGCCAACCCCTATGCATAGGTTCCCAATGTCACGAAACCCGCAAGTTGATCACCAAAACATACATCAAGTGGATCGCAAGACATACATCAAGTGTTCTTATAAAAGACTAAATCCGATAAGATAACTTCAAAGGGGAAACTCAATTCATCACAAGAGAGTAGAGGGGGAGAAACATCATAAGATCCAACTACAATAGCAAAGCTCGGGATACATCAAGATCGTGCCATAGAGGGAAAACGAGAGAGAGAGAGAGATCAAACACATAGCTACTGGTACATACCCTCAGCCCCGAGGGTGAACTACTCCCTCCTCGTCATGGATAGCGCCGGGATGATGAAGATGACCACCGGTGATGGGATCCCCCTTCGGCAAGGTGCCGGAACGGGCTCCCGAGAGGTTTTTGGTGGCTACAGAGGCTTGCGGCAGCGGAACTCCCGATCTATCTTCTATTCTGGAAGTTTTTCGATATGTAGGTATATATGGGTGCAAGGGGTACGTCGGTGGAGCTTCGGGTGCCCCACGAGGCAGGGGGCGCACCCTAGGGGGGTGGGCGCGCCCCCCACCCTCATGAGCACCTCCCGTATCTTCTGACGTGGAGTCCAAGTCCATCAGGTGGGTTTCCTTCCAAAAATAACTTCTCCAGTTGATTTCGTTCCGTTTTGACTCTATCTGATATTCCTTTTCCTCAAAACACTGAAATAGGCATAAAACAACAATCTGGGCTGGGCCTCCGGTTAATAGGTTAGTCCCAAAAATAATATAAAAGTGGATAATAAAGCCCAATATTTCCTAAACAGTAGATAATATAGCATGGAGCAATCAAAAATTATAGATACGTTGGAGACGTATCAACCACACGCTGCTATTTGTGGTCTCTGGTGAGGCCACCCACCTGGGGAACAAAAATGCGTTCTCCTTTGAGCTGGCTTGGTTTGAACGAGAAGGCTTCCTTGATCTTGTGGCCAGAGAATGGGCTAAGGATTCAGGAGGGAAGACAGCGCTTCAACGCTGGCAGAATAAGATTAGGCCTTTATGGAGTTTCTTGCGTGGCTGGGCTAAGCATCTTAGCGGGATTTATAAGGTTGAAAAGGAAAGGCTCCTTTCCCTTATTCAGTCCCTAGATGTAAAAGCAAAAACCACGGTGCTGCCGTCCGTGGAGCTACATGCCAAGCTTGATGTGGAATTGAGGCTGAAAGAACTTCTTAGAGAAGAGGAGTTGAAGTGGGCGTTGCGGGCCAAGGTCGGGCGAGTAGTCCAGGGGGATGCAAACACTCAATTCTTTCACATGATCGCTAATGGTAAACATAGAAAGAAGAGGATCTTTCGGCTTGAGCAAGCTAAAGGTACAATTGTAGGACAGGAAAACCTAAAATTGTACATTACTGAGTATTATAAGCAGTTGTTTGGCCCTCCAGAAGAGAACTATTTGTCTCTGGATGAGTCCAGGATTGAGGATGTTCCTCAACTCACAGTAGTGGAGAATGATATTCTTGCAGCTCCGTTCTTTGAGAAAGAGGTGCTTGAGGCAATTTCGCAAATGAAAAATAACAAGGCGCCGGGCCCCGATGGATTTCCAGTGGAGTTTTATAAGAAGTGCTGGCATATCATTAAAGGGGATTTGTTGCCTTTGTTCAATGATCTTTTCGCTGGACAACTTCACCTTTTTCAGCTCAATTTTGGAACGATAACCCTTCTTCCTAAGAAAACAGAGGCTGTGAGAATTGAGCAATTCAGGCCCATATGTCTTCTTAATGTTAGTTTCATAATTTTCATCAAGGTCGGGACTAATAGGCTCACAGAGATCACGCATGTTGTTGTGCAGCCTACCCAAACAACTTTCATGCTGGACAGGAACACCCTTGAGGGGGTTGTGGTCCTTCATGAAACGCTCCACGAAATCCACACGAAGAAGCTAGATGGGGTTGTTTTCAAAGTGGATTTCGAGAAAGCGTACGACAAAGTCAAATGGCCCTTCCTTCAACAGGCCTTACGCATGAAGGGTTTTGATGAAGCTTGGCGACGCCAGGTAGAATCCTTTACGCAAAAAGGGAGCATTGGAATTAAAGTGAATGACGATATAGGTTATTATTTCCAGACACACAAAGGCCTGAGGCAAGGAGATCCAATGTCCCCTATTTTGTTCAACATTGTGGTTGACATGTTGGCAATTCTCATAGGTAGGGCAAAGGAGGCCGGTCAGGTGGGTGGCTTGGTGCCTAACCTAGTTGATGGGGGTGTGTCCATTCTTCAGTACGCTGATGATACAATCATCTTTATGGAGCATGACTTGGCAAAAGCGAGAAATATGAAGCTGGTGTTATGCTTATTTGAACAATTGACCGGTTTAAAGATTAACTTTCATAAGAGCGAGTTGTTCTGCTTTGGTAAGCCAAGGACGAACAAGAGGCTTATAGGCAATTGTTTGGATGTGAATTAGGGGCTTTACCTTTTGCTTACCTAGGTATACCCATTCACCATCGTAAGCTAACAAATAGAGAGTGGAAATGTATCGAAGATCGGTTTGAGAAGAAACTTAGTTGCTGGAAGGGCAAACTTATGTCTTATGGAGGCAGGTTGATTCTTATTAATTCGGTGCTCACGAGTATGCTGATGTTCCTACTATCTTTCTTTGAGGTTCCAGTTGGGGTTAGGAAAAGGCTGGACTTCTACCGATCAAGATTTTTTTGGTAGAGTGATGAACTAAAGAGAAAGTATAGACTCGCCAAGTGGGATGTTATTTGTAGACCAAAGGACCAAGGGGGTCTGGGTATCGAGAATCTTGAGGTCAAGAACAAATGTCTGCTCAGTAAGTGGCTGTATAAGCTATCAGTTGAGACTGACGCAACTTGGGCGCAGATTCTCCATAACAAGTATCTGCATTTCAAGACTTTGTCACAGGTGACAGTGAGACCAATTGATTCGCCATTTTGGAAGGGGCTTATGAGAGTTAAGGCAGCCTTATTTAATAGAACAAAGTTTATTGTCGGTGATGGCAACGATACCCGTTTCTGGGAGGATACTTGGCTTGGTGATACACCATTAGCGCTCCAGTACCCAACCCTATATCGTATTGTTCAGTGACGTGATGCGCTAGTTGCAACAATTATGCAGTCCATTCCCCTTAATATCTAGTTTCGGAGGGTGCTTGTAGGTGATAGATGGGAAGCTTGGCTTCATCTGGTGCGTAGACTGATGGAAGTTCAGCTAGCTCATCAGCCCGATCAGTTGTGTTGGAAACTTACTAGGTCTGGACAATTTACTGTTAAGTCGATGTACATCGATGTTATTAACTCGAGTGTCATTCCTAGTTCCAAACATGTTTGGAAAGTAAAAGTTCCTTTGAAAATTAAAATGTTTATGTGGTTTGTCCATAAACAAGTCATTTTAACAAAGGACAACTTGGTTAAGCGCAATTGGATAGGATCTACTAGGTGTAGTTTCTGTGATCGGGACGAGACCATTAAGCATCTCTTCTTTGAGTGCCCGTTGGCAAGAATTTTGTGGCGCACCGTGCAAATTCCCTTTAACATTACTCCACCGAGTTCGGTTGGTTCGTTATTTGGAACGTGGCTGGATGGGATAGAGTTCGATACAGCTAGACACATTCGTGTAGGAGTTTGTGTGTTGTTATGGGCAATTTGGAATTGCAGAAATGATTTGGCTTTTAACAGAATAACTACTATTCAGTTTTTGCAGGTTGTATTCCGTGCTACGGCGCTGATCCGTATGTGGTCCTTACTCACTCCGACGGAGGCCAGGGAGCGTTTGGTTACTGGATCTGTCCGGTGGGAGATGGTAGCGCGGGATATCTTCAACCGGTTTGGATGGCGGTCATGTAATAGGATAGACGATTAGTTTTCCTATCTTTATTATGCCAGCCGGTTTTGGCTGTATGGCCTTTTCTTGTTTTGGCATTGAGGCTCTATGTGAGTTTGCCTTTATTTTGTTTCACGACTCTAAGACAATTGTTGAACCTATTTTATTTATAAATGTGGCCGTATGCATCGTTCTGATGCACAGGCCGGGGAGACCCCCTTTTCGAAAAAAAGACAAAATTATAGAAAACTTGAAAATTTCCCTTCATTGGTAAATCAAATAATTTGAGGACAAATCACGCGAAATAGATTAAAAATGTTTGGCATGTTAAAAAAGTATATGGATGGTATTTCAGAAACTTGGTTTTAATTAAAAAAGGTATTAAATAAAGATTTGAAAGTAACATCATAATGATAATAATAAATAAGTTCAAGAAAAAATAAACATATATAAACTTCTTAGAAAATGGAGTGTTCCAGAAAGTTGTTCAAATATATGAGAATTTCGAAATATTTTTTACTAAGTTACAGGGTTTTCCATAATTCACGCAAATTGTATAGTTTCTAGAGTATTTCCAATTATTATGCATGTTTTGGAGTTCTTATAGTGTTTTATATATTGAAAGTTTTATTTTTCTATTTTTTGCATATATCTCCCTCCCTTCTCACGGTTTTTTTGTTGATTGGATTGCCAAATAAGTACAAAATCACTACCATCCATAAAAGTTATTTGAGTGTTGTTAACTTGTTATCAAGAGACAGAACTTAGACTTTGCCAACAGTTAAGAACCAGAGATATACTTCCCTTTTCTAAATAGAATTAGGTTTGAGGAAATGGAATATCCTTTTTTGATTGGGTATGGCTTCAACCGTTCCTGGTGCTCGCCCACTAGTCAACCATATACATATTTTAGTTAATGGTCGTATAGTCAATATACCAAGTTTTCGTTAAAAAACCCGAGATATTATTACTACAAAAGATAATCAAAGATCAAAAGGACTGGTTCAGAATTATATTACTTCATCAGACCCGGGAAAATTGCCAAAGCATTGGACGATTGGCACATTTGAATATTAAATAAAATCCTTGATAGGAATAAGGATGGCAATGGGTAGGGTTTGGATCGGGTTGAACAATATCAAATCCATATCCATATCCATGGAGACAGTCTTTGCCCATCCATGAAAAAATCCATGGGTGAAAAATTGTGTCCATGTCTAAACCCGATGGATATCCATACCCACTGGATATCCATTGGGTCCTCTCTAGACATATAAATAAGACATAACACAATGTTAACATAAGCTCTTCCATTCTTCACTTCATGGCATGCTAGGCTTCACCTATGGTAAATCAACCTCCACTAACAACATAAGATCATTTAGTATTTTTCTAATATATGAGAATGACAAGTCAGTTAATAAGGAGATAAAAATAAGGGAAGGGCGTTGGGGTATGTTACAGAGGGTATTGAATGTCAACTAATAAAAGTTATGACGGGGATTGTGTAATTTCTTTTGCATGGTTTGGATAACAAAGTGTAAAATTGCACTGGGACATGTAACTGTGGGGTAGCCGATTTTTGCCCATTAAGTCATACTATCGGGTCGGGTTTGGATATACCCACGGGTACAAGCTAATATCCATGCCCTACCCACGAGCAATCGGGTCGGGTTTGGGCGCTGCCCATGGACAGAAAAGCATATCCAAACCCTATCCATTCGGGTCGGATATCCATGGATATCCATGTCCATGGATAAAATTGCCATCCTTAGATAGGAAGTGGGTCGGTTTCAAAATAAATGAGTTGTTAGTTGTACAATATTACTCCTGTCAGACTTGAGCTTCACGAAAAAGGGAAGGTTCATAGAATTTTATTCCCCTTCCCCTTTCCCCGAACTAAATCACCCTAAAACAATTATCATCAGCAGATGTCGGGCCTAACGATTAACTTCGATAAGAGCGAGGTGATGGTCCTTGGCTACCCTCCGGAGGAGGCTTGGGCTATTGCTGATCGCCTGAACTGTCGGCTGGGGTCCTTCCCCACGACCTACCTGGGGATCCCCGTTAGTGATTCGCGCCTCACCGTGGCGGATCTCCGCCCTACGGTGACCCGTATGCAACACCGCGTCAAACCTTGGAAAGGGCGTTGGCTATCAAAGGCGGCGCGGGTGATCCTCATCAACTCCTCACTCGCCAGCCTCCTTTGGTTCCTCATGAGCTTTTATAGCCTCCATGAAACGCTGCACACGGAAATTGCCAAGTACCAATCCAGGTTCTATTGGGCTGGCGACGATGACAAACAGAAGTACCACATGGTGAGTTGGCCGGACATTTGTAAACGCAAAGACCAGAGGGGTCTTGGGATTTTGTCCTGCCGCCGAATGAACATCGCCCTCCTGACCCGGTGGTTGTGGCGTATTGCCAATGGTGACGGAGGGTTGTGGCTCACCATTATCCGCAACAAATACCTCCGTGGACAGCCTCTGGCTTTCTGTCAGTGTTCGGCCGGATCACAGTTTTGGCAGGCCGTCGTGCAGCTGCTTCCTGTGCTTCGTATTGACACGTCCATTTCGGTTGGTACTGGGTCCGCGATCCTGTTCTGGTTTGATCGGTGGCTCGGCGACACCCCTCTGGCCGCCCGCTTTCCCGATCTCTTCGCCATTGCAGTTGACCCTCGGGTCTCTGTCGAGACGGCCCTTATTGACTTAGGGCGCCTCGCGTTTCGTCGCCCTTTTGGTCCCCTCGAAGTGGCCGCCTGGGATTCCCTCCTCCAGGACATCGCCCTTCTCCCGATGAGCGTCACCGACGCCCCGGACGCCATCTCGTGGCGCCTAGAGTCCTCCGGTC
The DNA here is from genome assembly GCF_002162155.2 of Triticum dicoccoides. Classification (NCBI taxonomy): domain Eukaryota; kingdom Viridiplantae; phylum Streptophyta; class Magnoliopsida; order Poales; family Poaceae; genus Triticum; species Triticum dicoccoides. The sequence continues at coordinate 471,743,901 of NC_041389.1, read as the reverse complement.
GCTTCTCTACTAGGTCCCTGTACACGGCCATCGCGTCTTCGCCCGCTCCCGAGCCCTTTGGTCTGATCTGGGACATTCGCTTACCTCTGAAGATTAGGATCTTCCTTTGGCAGTGGATTCGTGGCCGCCTCCCCTCCGGTGTCGAAGTCCTCAAGCGCAACGGACCCGGAGATGGGCTTTGCCCTTTGTGCGGCACGGCGGAGGATGCTAACCACATCTTCTTCACGTGCCCTACGACCCAGTTTCTTTGGTCCAGTTTCCGCGGGACGGTTGGCGGACAGTGGTGCAACTCCAACTTCCCCGACCTTCTCGCGGAAATCCAC
>NC_041389.1:471739318-471743200 GCF_002162155.2 Triticum dicoccoides | reverse complement strand
GCCCGACTAGATGATGTCTTTCTTTTCTAGGGCTTGTTGAGCTGTGCCCTCAGCATTAGCCCTTGTGGATCATGTCTGTGTGTGAACTTGGTGTGTGTGGGTCTGCGTGTGTGTGTGAACCTTTGTAGATTGTTGGCTTGGGCATGTGCTTTATAATATAATAAAGCGGGGCGAAAGCCTTTTTCGGTAAAACAATTATCATTAATTCGTATTTTCCCATCAATTGGCTAAAATTGATTAACTCTAGGATTAGGATCCTTCTTTTTTCCTTTTTTCCTCTATGTGTATTTTACATACCACTGTAATTGCTATAGAGAATTTAAACAAAACAGGATAGAATTAATGCTCATAGGAAGGTCAAGAAACCTTGAAGATGAGCTCCAGCCGAGCGAAATGGAGATGAGAAAACACTCAAGATGTCCAGCATGTGCTTATTAAACCAAGAGTTTACAGTAACTATGCTTGTCTTAGCAGTAAAGTCACATTAGAATTTCAAAAGAAAAAAGTGAAGTCACATTAGGCTTAGTGTCCTAGCTTTTAGGACACTAAGCCTAATGTCCTAGCTTAATTTCGTGTCCATCTTCCTTGGTTAATTGTAAGAATCGTTAGTGGAAGACGCCGCATGTTTTACCCCCGGGTTGAAACTGGCGGCGTTTTTACAGCGGTGCCCTGACATGCAAAAGAAAAGGTACCTCAAAAACTTTTAAACTTCCATTTTTTTTTGCGTGGGACTTTCAGGCGTTTCTGAGGAAGGCACAAAATATCTCTCTAGCCAAAGGCGATTTTGTCACTCATTTCTTGCCGCCCTCGATGAACCTGCCGAAATTTCCTTAAATAAAGAAAGAAAAGAAAACACACACACACACCACGCCAAATTGACGGGCATTAGGCAGCGTACGAAACCCTTCAAGCTCAGATTAGGACTGATGCGCGTGGTAGAACTCGTTGCGTTGCCATGTATACTCCTGCCGTCCTGCGAGTTGAGATCGATGATTTGTGTGGGCCTGTAGCTGACAAGTACCATTGTTTCGCAGGTAACACAACAAAGGGGTGGTGGCGCAGTTGGCTAGCGCGTAGGTCTCATAGCTAACAGCGAGTGATCCTGAGGTCGAGAGTTCGAGCCTCTCTCACCCCACCTAAAAAAGACCAGAGTTGTGATGAAACGCTCAGGCAACTTGGGTCGCCATATATGCCACCTGAACGATCAGGTGAATCGAGCATGTCTGAACCTGGTCTACTTTTTTTTTCACGGGTACTGAGCTACTGCACCGTCTCACTATATGCAATCCTACCTAAGTGCAGAACTACACTCCAAACTGTATCTCTATTTTTTTGAAACTGCATGTCCTCTGACGGCAGAGGATTCTTACACTCGTGTGTGGTTAGTTATCTGAACTAGAAACAAAAAAAATATCTGAACTTACCAGTTGAGTTGTAGACCTACGTACAGTTAGTTGGTGCCGTAAGGCACTACTGTAGGCCAGGTTTCATGCTGGTAGGCTAACCGTACGCAGAGCCGTCGACGTCGCGGGCATAGACAAGCAAAGATTGGGTGGCGACGGGACGCACATTGCCGTCACTAGCTAAAGCCCAGACAGATCCGTCGACCGCGATATGAACTGGCGTCAGTCCGGCGCATGTCCCGGTTTGTGCATGTCTGCGCTGGTTGGCGAATTATTGGTTGAATGAACTGGTCACTGCACTGCAGTTTTCGGGGGGCGCCAATGTTTTGTGGCACGTTACGTGTGATTGCACTAGCTCTTGTAGATGCTCAATAACTCAAATATGCATGGCTTTTCCTTTCTAGCCATGTGGCCTAAAAATGTTATTGTGTGTAGTACTGGTACCACATCTACAGAGGTCAATGAGGGCATTATCTTGATTAGTTGGAGAAGAAAACAGCATGCATAGTTCTACGAGTAACTATCATATGGATCCCATTTTTGGTACTCCAAAGCGTAATGGAGGAACTAGTAGGAATCCAATAAGTTCTTAAAATTAATTTCTCAATCCTCCGGGGGGATCCAATAAGCTAGCTTGTCGGTTTCTTGACAAAAGGAACACTGAAAGCAAAATGATACAGTCGTGTCCTTTTCACTTTCCTTTTCACAAGTATAATTCCACACTACTTATATATGAGTGTCTTGCTGCAAAGTGAAATGGAGATTGGACAGGAAATGAGTAGCAAGCCAAAATGCTGGAGGAAAGCAAGGGAATGATCCCTAGAAACGTATTCACGCGTTGGGATGCACTGACACCCGATCGGTCGGGGCAAGCTGGTTCTTGGGTAAGTTCCATGCAGATGAACCAGGTCAGGAAGTCGTCCTCGTGCAGGATGTGCATGGACGTACGCGTGCCACCTCACCTCACCCTCCGGTGTGCAGTCCAGTATCTAGGCAACTGCTCTGATTTGCTGATCCGGAGGCCGAGTGCTCCTGCTTTTCTTAGAAAAACGGAAAAACGAATGGAGCGATAAGGGGGCCTTTCTTTATTCAGCAGGTGCAAACACCACCACTTTGGATCGATCGGATAATGCCGGTAAAAAAGAATTCACACGAATTGCTTTTTTCTTGTGTCTCGCTCATGACTGATCCTTCCATTCTTGCGAATGACACTACTGTAAATGGGGCTACTTGCACAACATTGTGCTAATTAAATGGTTGTATAAACTATTTAATGAGAAAGGTGTTTGGCAAGAGTTGCTGCATAACAAATACCTACACTACCGGAAAACTGACCTATGCCTACGGCCAAATCAATGCCGACGGCTGCCGTCGGCCTAGCTTGAGATATGCCGACAGTCTCGTCCTGGCCGTCGGCTTATCCCGGCCGTCGGGCTACCCTGATATAAGCCGACGGCAGCCGTCGGCACAGAACGGCTGTCGGCCTATCTACGAACACGCCGACAACAGCCGTTGGTATAACAAAGCCGTCGGCATACAAAGTGGGCCCGGTGACCCCGTCCGTGACCAGCGCTAACGCCGTCAACCCTATGCCGACGGTCGGGACGGGCGGCCGTCAGCATATCTCCGCATGCCACGTCACCGATCCGCGACGTAGATATGCCGACGGCAGCCGGCGGCATAGGCGCCACGTCACCGATCCGCGGCACGCCTCCTCCCAAAACCCTGCCGTTTCTATGCCGACGGCAATGCCGTCGGCATAGCTATTTTTTTTACATGCGTTTTTTTCATATGTTTTTATGCTTTTTTGACATATGTTTTTATGCTTTTTTTAAATATGTTTTTATGCTTTTTTATGTATTATATGTGTATATATATATATATATATATATATATATATGTAGTTTGTAATTTTTTCCATAGATTATGAATATATATAGAGTTTGTGTTTTTTTTCGAGCACATTAATAATGTGTCGTCGTGTTCTTTTGAATATAGGTCCTTATATTTTTATTAAAATCAAAAACAGCTATGCGATAGAAGTTTAGTAGCGGTTACAAACGCCCGGCACCCGTCTCCGGAGTGTGACCCCCTCACGTCCGCGGTGTGCCCCCCTCATGGACGCCGCCGCCGCCAGCATCTGGAGGGCGGAAACAGCCGCATCGGGTCTATACGGAGGGGACGTTGCTCCCAAGTGTTTCTATGGGATGACCTACCACAACTGGGTGGTGTTGTGGCATGTTCGAAGAGGCGGCACGCATCTTCGGGGCGTGGCCCCCCTAACGGACGGCGCCGCCGTCGGCACCTAGAGGGGGGAAACGGACGCATCGGGTCTACACGAAGGGGATGTAACTGTCGGTTTGGCCCGGATGTTGCTCCGAGGTGTTCCTCTGAGCCGACCTTACACAACCGGGTGGAGAGGTCCACTGTTCAAAGCCCGTCCGTGGAAAGTCAAAGGGCTAGATCTCATGGTCAACCG
>NC_041389.1:471737178-471737713 GCF_002162155.2 Triticum dicoccoides | reverse complement strand
GATGTGGTGGCATGTCCGATGAGGCGGCACGCGTCTCCGGGGTTTCGCCCCCCTCACGGACGACGCCGCCGCCGGCACCTGGAGGGAGGAAACGGACGCGTCGGTTCTACATGCAGGGGATCTTGCTGTGGATCTGGCCCGAGTGTTGCTCCAAAGTGTTCCTATGGGCTGAACAAACACAACCGGGTGGAGAGGCCCACTGGTCCAAGCCCGTCCGTGGAAAGTCAAAGGGCTAGATCCCGTGGTCAAACGCTACAGGGTTAGGCGGGACGGGGGCCCTGGGGGTAGCAATGCCACCGGAGCGTCGCCCCGGGCCCTCATACAAGAGGAGTGGTGTTGCGGCATGTCCGAAGAGGTGGCACGCGTCTCCGGGTGTGGCCCCCTCATGAACGGCGCCACCGCCGGCACCTGGAGGGGGAAACAGACGCATCGGGTCTACATGGAGGGGATGTGGCTGTCGGTTTGGCCCGGATGTTGCTCCCAGGTGTCCCTCTGAGCTGACCTCACACAACCGGTTGGAGAGGTCCACTTTTCA
>NC_041389.1:471715149-471736631 GCF_002162155.2 Triticum dicoccoides | reverse complement strand
CGGTGTGGCCCCCCTCACGGACGGCGTCACCGCTGGTACCTGGAGGGGGAAAAGGACGCATCGGGTCTACACGGAGGGGATGTAGCTGTCGATTTGGCCCGGATGTTACTCCCAGGTGTCCCTTTGAGCTGACCTGACACAACCGGGTGGAGAGGTCCACTGTTCAAAGCCCGTCCGTGAAAAGTCAAAGGGCTAGATCTCATGGTCAACTGCTCCAGGGTTAGGCGGGACGGGGGCCCTGGGGGGAGGTAGCAATGCCACCGGAGCGTCGCACCAGCCACTCGTACATGCGGGGTGGTGTGGTAGATTTATTTTAGTAGTAGATTTATTTTAAAAATTTAAGTTGACAAGGTAAAAAATTATCATTCCAAACTCAAGTTGACAAGGTAAAAATTTAGTAGTAGATTTATTTTAAAATTTTAATTTTTTGCTAAAAAAATTATGCCTACGGCTAAGCACATGTGTCCACGTCGTCTATAAAACTCATGATTTTATCGTGATCCGAGTATTTAATAATATTCACGCCGCATCGTTACCGCAGAACGTCTACTACTGTGTCATCGCCGTCCGTGAGGGGAGGTACACCCCGGAGTTGTCAATTCAGCTGAGTTCTCAGGAAGACACCTCACCCGAGCCTAATGCAGACGAACCGCCGCTGGAGAGACCCTCCGTCGCCGCGTGCAGATCAGTTGACCGCCATGGCCGCAGCAGTGCCGTTGCAGACCACCCCCGCAGAGGCCTCGACAGGCCCCTGGCATCATATATGATTTAACAAATCACTTTGCGTATAGTTTCTCAAATGACCGTAGGTAAAATGAGTTTATCAATTTTTTAATTCTAAAATGTTCATTTTTTTGAAAAAACATGAAATTTGTCAGAATATTGGTTTATGATTCGAGTGTGTGGAAAAAGTTTGAAAAGATTTCATAAAAAAATCTAATTAATCTAGCAAAACAAATACGTAAAGAAGCACACAAAAATGAAGACTTCCTATTGGGTGACCACCCGGTCACGCGGGTCGGTGACGTGGATGGCTGGCCCCACGCTCCTCTGCACCTCCAAAAAGAAAAGAAGAAAAAGAAAACGCACGCACGCATGATACAAAATCAAATGGAATTTTGGGCCTTCCCGCGCCACTCAGCCCGCTTCCCTCCCACCCACCAAAATTTAAAAAAAAGGAAAAGAAGCGAGAGAGAGCCTACCCAAGACCCAACACAGCCGCACCACTCCCCACCTCGACCTCTCTCTCTCCCCGCGACCCTTCTCCGCCGCCGCCACCCACGTCGGCGATTCCGGCGGCTTCCGACGATTCCGGCTGCTGCCGACGACGCCAACCACACTCCCATGATCGCCTCCGTCCGCTCTGTCTTCCCTTCCGAGCAGATTCGTCGCTCGCGTCCTCTACCGGTCACCCACGACCGTCCCCTAAGCTAGGGTTTCGGCCACCGCGTCGCCGGCGTGGCTCCGGCGGCTCAGGTACATCTCTCCGTCGAGATCCCTCGCAACCCACCCTCTCTTACTCACGTGTATCCTCTCCCTCCCAGATCGAGCACGCCACTGTCGCCGTCGTTTTGCTCGCGCTGGAACAGCAAAGGGAAGGCCATGGACGACGCCGCTCCAGCCCTTCTCCGACGGCATCAAGGTCAGCCCCTCCCTCTCCTATTCGATATGTTCCCCTACCCTTCCCTGATGTGCCTACCTTCCTCACCCACACGCAGCAGTAGTAGCAACTCGATGCAGGGATGAGGGAGAGGAGGAGTCCTGCTTCCCCCGCGTGCATCCTCTCTCTCGGAACGACACCCAACCTCAAGCGAGAGGTTTTCCTTCCCCTCCATGCCTCCCTTGTCCTCCTCGATTTCCTAGGCTTGCTCTCAATTTGCTGCTGCTCTGCTCTGCTCTGCATTTTTTACTTACACACATGCTTGACTGAATTTTGAATGGGTGCTACTGCTGTCACACTCCACTGTTGGGTCCTCCTAGCTAGCTAGCTCTCAGTTTGGACTGCCCTTGTTGGTTGCTGCAGCCAGGCTAGGCGTATCTTGCATAATATCGATCGATTGAAACTTGTTTGCATATATTGCAAATTTGCATGCCTAGTGAACTAGCCCTCTATGTATCTTTTTATAGCACTGAAGTTTGTGTTCGTGCTAAATGGAACACCTGATGCACTTGTCTTGGTACTGCTTTTGTTGCTGTGACGGTGTGGTGTTCAAACAGTTAATGCTACTCATCCATTGATGAACTAGAGTCCATCTCTGGTTTGAATTGACTCTGCTTTTTAGTATATTTTGCTTGCTACCCCAAAAATGTAGTATTGGATTTCCCAAGTTATCTCAAGATGCTACAAAATAAATGGTTGTTGTCTCTCCCTTTGATGTTTGATTTGATTTGATTCGGTTTCCTCACGCCTCTCTGTTTGCTCTGTTCGTGTTGCTGCCGGATCCAGGAAGGTCTTTGAGAACCTAAAGGTTCTTTTTTTGATTGATAGATGCATGTGTGGGTGGCAGCAGATCAACCTCCTTCTCAACCCATGTGTAAGCCCAGCCCCTGAGATACTCAGCTTCTCAAACCCAATTTTTTTTGTCTACCTTGTTCCTTGACAAACAATTTTTTTAGGCCAAAACTTTTTGTTCCATTACTATCATCTTGCTGCTCTCGATATCCATGCCCTAATTCATACCTGATCCATTCTTAGATGCTAGTAAGTAAACATGACATGTGGTAGAAAACATATTAAGCCACCATTACGTGTGAATTACACCGGCTCATGTCAGCGTATGTAGTTTGGATGAAATTTTCTTTTTGGCAACAAATGCATCAACTGTGATAGAACCATTCATGATTAATTCTGTCCTGTGCAAAATGTAGTGCTAGTTCTGTAGTTCGTCATATGTATACATGTGCTCTACAGTTTTAGTTCTTCTTCTTGTGTTGCTGCACTTGGTCTAGAGATACAACAACATTAGTTAGGTCCATGCATGGATGGATGGATCAACACATACAACTAGCAGTGCTAGTAACAACAAAAAATAACCTTGTGTTTGATTCTTTTGAGGCTAGCATTCTCTGGTTTTTTTGGAGCCCAACCATGTATTGTACGTACTAAGTTAGCTCACGCACACGCATAGCCAGCTCGATTGATTTCTGTAGATACTAGCACCAGCACGCCTGTGTCTCCTATACTAGCTTGCTTAATTTCTGTACTAGCTCAACAACACTAGCTCTGACTTGTTCGTTTGATTCGGAGCAGCAGGCATCCTCCGTGGATGATGACGACAACCAGGGCATCCACCGCCACGACGACACCCTGCACATGGTCCAACTCGGCTACAACCTCCTCTAACGCGCGACTGCGGCGTGGTCGTGTTCGGCATCGACTACAACCTCCTCTCCGGTGAGTCCATCTCCTACCTCTAGCTCCCTCTCTTGTGCTGCTATAGCAGTACCTTGCTCTGTTTCATGCGCATGGGTGATTTTGTTTGTGCTTGTCGTGCTTGTGCCATGAGAAAGATCATTCCTATTTACAGTGATGATGATTCAGAGTAGCACACTTGTAAAATTCTGCTCTTGTACTACCTCATTTGTGGTTGTTGGTTACTGCAGCTAGGTTTTGTTAACTGTTGGTGTTTAATCTAGCTAGCTAGTAGTGTTGGTAGCTAGCTAGTAGTGTTGGCAGCAAGCTACTCCTGTACTAGTAGTTCATCCATATGTGTAATTGATCCTTCCCAGTAATTGAATAATGTGAAGAAATCCTATTGTATCAGCTATGCAGTGCGAACATCAGATCATTTACAACGAAAATCTTTGTTTGCCTCCCAGTAGAAGTATTTCTTGTAACATTTTGGTGATTTCCCTTTGGTAGATGCAGTGTATATATTACATATTCATCCTTATGTGTAAGATCTTTGGTTCATTATACTGACTGCATGCCACCTCTGTCATCGCCGCCCCGTCTCCCGCACCATCGGCACCGCCCCTCCGCCTTCTCCTTTGATGCTGTAGTGGATTCTTAGAATGAAAATGTTGTGTACATCAAAAATATTTTATGGTCTGTGTTTGTCAAACCATGGTTGTTGAATCATGTCTTATAATTGTATTGGAAATTGCTAGCCTTTTTGGCTAGTATTTTTTTAGTGGATTCTTAGAATGAAAATGTTGTGTACATCAAAAATATTTTATGCTCTGTGTTTGCAAATCCATGGTTGTTGAATCATGTCTTATAATGTATTGGAAATTGCTAGCCTTTTTGGCTAGTATTTTTTTTGGTTTTGGTTCGTAAGTATGCCTACGGTTAAACCGTCGGCATAGATATGCACAAGACTACCCAGGACCTGCCACGTGGCAGGGATATGCCTACAGCAAAGTCGTCGGCATAGGTGAAAATCTATGCCGACGGCTTTGCCGTAGGCATACTCTGTTGCTAGGAGTCACCGCAGGCCGCCACGTGGCAGAGATATGCCGATGGCAAAGCCGTCGGCATAGATTTTCACCTATGCCGACGGCTTTGCCGTAGGCATACCTCTGCCACGTGGCGGCCCGTGATTCGTTAGCGCTTTTGACGGCGCCGTCCGTTGCCGTCATGTGAAAATCACTGCCGACGGCCAGACGAAAGCCGTCGGCATAGGCCCCTATGCCGACGGCTAAACTATGCCGACGGTCTGACAAGACTACGCTGACGTGATCTACGCCGACGGGGCTATGCCGACGGCAGCCGTAGGCATAGATGTATACCGACGGGAAATGGCCTATGCCGACGGCCCTGGGCCGTCGGCATAGGTGGCGAGTCTGGTAGTGCTAAACTCCGAAATGTTATCTCAAGTAGATGTTAAGCCCACCGATTCAATATTTTGGAGGGGCTTAATGAAGTCAAGTCATCCTTTTTTTAGAGATATTCGTTTAAGGTTGGTGACAGTCAATCAACGAGATTTCCCGAAGTAACCTGGTTGGTTGACACTCCATTTGCTCTATAATACCCGAACCTGTATAATATTGTGTTCAAAAAAGAGAATTTAGTGGCTTCTGTTCTTGAGGATAGCCCTTTAAACATCTAATTTCTCAGGGCATTAGTGGATAACAAATGGACTAGGTGGATCCATTTGGTTTCTAGGTTGATGTTGATTAATCTAACTCAGATGCCAGATTCGTTCGGCTGGAGGTTAACCACTAATGGTGTCTTCTGTGAAGTCTATGATGTGTATTTTATGAACTCTAGACGTATTTTTCGGAGAGAACATATTGGAAAATCAAAGTTTTCATGTCATTTTTGTATGGGGAGCTAATTCTACAAAAGAAAACCTTGTTAAGCATAACTGGCATGGCAGCAAAAAAAATATTGTATTGTGACCAGGAAGAAATATTTCATCATTTATTTTTGTCATGTCTGTTTACCACCTTGATACAACACGTGATTCATGTTACATACAATTTAGCATCGCCAACGAGTATTCCAAACTTGTATAAAAAATTGTTAGGTGGTATTCATCATAAGTTGAAAGGCCAAATCCGTGTGGGAGTTTGTGCCTTTCTCTAGGCAATATTGTATTGCTTCAATGGTTTACTCCTAATTTTTTGCAGGTTATTTATAGGGCTACGACTCAATCCGTACGTGGTCATCACCACACATGTTGACGTGCGGGTGCTTATGGCCTCTGGGCGCAGCCGACTGGAAATAGTTGCACAGTTTTTTTTAACCAGGTTGACTCATGAGGCACTCGTAAATTATGTGGATGGGCTAGGTAGTCTTGGATCCGATCGGTTGCGGTCTTGTTTTTTTATTTAGTTTAATATCGGGTGCTCGGTGACTCGAACTTGATTCACATTTAATAACATGGTTGTGTATATCATGTGATGCAGAGCTCCGGGAATTGAATCGTCCCTCGTGCATACGTGAAGTTAGAGAGAAAATTTATGTAAAATATAAGTAAAATCTGACCTCTAGCTCGTATTCGGATATTTCTGGTTCAAAGGAATTTTTTTGAAGGATTACCTTCATAATTTCTCATATGCAGCATGTTTGGCATGTAGAGATGAGAACTAAAGAAAATTTCCCTATGGCCTACTTTTCGTGCGTCTGCAAGAGATATTTTCCATTTTTATGAGCGAAAAGATAATTTTCATTGATCAAAACTCATAAAAAATTCCCTTGTTTCCACGACAACTAGTCAGCGTGCACATGTAATGCATGTCTATACAGATAGCATAACTGAATGCAAAGAAAACATAAAACAGTTATCTTGAACATTTGACATGGAGTGCACAATTCATAATTGAGTAAAGTGCATTCTTTTGAACTCTTAATACCAGGTATAATTACTCCCTGACGACATTCCTCGGTCAAATCCGGTTTTGATCTGATGTATCATGGTTTTGACCACATCTTGGTGCAACCTTTGTCCTTCAATTCTTAGTATTCCTTGGCCAAATCCCCACAAGTCATCTCTCTCTCTCTCTCTCTCTCTCTCTCTCTCTCTCTCTCTCTCTCTCTCTCTCTCAATGATATGCGGCCATATGCAAAACCATGTCACATAAGGTCTAAACCGGGTTTGACTGAGGAATACCGCCCGTTAGTGGGACTAAAGATACCCGGTATTAAGAAGTGAATCTATTTGATTCACTCTTATGAAGCAAGAAGAAAAGAGATCACTCAAGGATGCAATAACTTATTCCATGAAGGAAGTATCCTGAAAATCCTTGATTTATTTTCGAGTAATAAACCAATAAAACCTTAATCAAAACTATTCAACTAGCCTAAAAAATAAAAAGTAAAAAACCGTCAATGGAAGAGTTTACTTTTGTGTATCTGAAACAGTAGCTAGAGCAGCTATCTCCATAGCTGTCAGTAAAATGCTCATACGAAGCCAATCTTAAATACTATATGAATGTCAACAACTTAAAATAAAAAAATAGGTTGGATCCTTCCTTAACAACAACCTATTATAAAAGTTGGAACCGGTAAACTGCATCCTATCATAATTGAAATCCTTTACAAGATATAAATCTTGCATATCTACATCTAAGAAATGACCCGAGCATGTAATCAATATTGGAAAAAGAATGTTTAGTTGGGATATAAAAATGTAATTGAGATAAAAAAATGTTCATAATCTAACAATTGGGATCAAGTTGCGTGTAAACAATGTATTTTGATAAATGGGAAAAAATGATCGATTCAAGGGCGACCAAAAGAAAATAAAGATACAACCAACAACTTTGCTTGCAGTCATCTTTAAACTTCACTCTTTCTAAATGGATCAATCCCTAAGAATAGCAGGCTAGACCCTTTGATGATTACTATCTCCGTCCTGGTTTATTGGCCCCCTTCATATTTTGTGCCAAATTTTTACCATAAATTTAACTAACAAAATGTTGATGCATATCATCAGAAAGTATATCATTGCATTCGTATTTGAACATAGTTTTTGAGGAAACAATTTTTTGCTATATATAACTTATATTTTATTAGTTAAAATTATGGTCAAACTATGACCATAAATATATGGGGGACTAATAAATCAGGACGTAGGTAGTACCTGAGAAGCTAGCACAAAGCCATTGATTTTTACATCTGCTCTTCTTTTTGCGGAGAAAACTTCCTATCTCTATTCATCAACTGTCAAGATAGTACAAAGAACAGCAGAAGTAAAAAACTACATCTAGGTCCGTAGACCACCAAGTGACAACACCAAGCACTGGAGCAAACGGAAGGCGCGCTGCCGTCATCGCCCCTCCATCACCGGAGCCAGGTAAACCTTGTTGTATTAGTCAGTCAGGAAGTCGTCGTGCTAAGGCCCCAAAGGAATAGCGCACCAGGACAGCTACCGCCGACGATGAAGAGAAGTGTAGACCAGAAGGATCCAACTTATAGACACATGAACATAGACGAACGAAGATTGGATCCGAGCGGATCCACCGAGGACAAACGCCAACCGAATCCCACGAGATCCGCCGGAGACAAACCTTGCAATGCACACTGGTGTCACGAAGCATCACCGAGACAGGGGCTAGACGGGAAGAACCTTATTCCATCTTCAGAAAGTCGCCGCCACCTCCCCTTCCAGAGCAGGACACAAACCCTACAAAAACTCAAAAAACAACCTAAAAACGGAGCTCTCCCGCCGGCAAGGACCGGGACCCACCATGCCTCCATGGCCCTAAGGCCGCAGGAGACGAGGTAGGCCGGCGGCTACGCGACGGGAGGCAGTGGAAACCCTAGCCTGGGCGCCCTTGCGTGCTTAGGAGTTTGTCCAGGCCAAGTGTGAAGACCCGCGCAATGAAAGATTTGATCCCAATAAAATGCTTATGATGCAACGTCTCACCAAGACATGTTTCTCAACAACTAAAAGATCAAAAGGCAATGACAATTTTTTTGGCTGTAAGAAAATGAGTTCTGTATTGCCACATATTTGGATGCTCTAACATATATACATCTCAATGCAAACACCCAGTAACACCATTCATTCGACTAAAAAAATCTGTTTCATACAATGTTAAAGCAGCATAGGAAGCACGCCGATTGTCGTGTGAGAGGGGAAACATTTTGAGTGCAGACATGTGTTGGTCTTTCTTACATCACAAATAACGTGTGTATATGGCGGGTTTGTTGTGCACACAATGCACCATCTATAGTTAATACTTTACAGGTTTCTAAAAGATTCTAAACAACATATATGACATAGATAACATTGGTATCTAACATGTCACAAAAATTTAGATCAAAATTCATAACACATGCCGTGAAAAAAATAGATCAACTCGACATTGGATAGTACCTAATGTATGAGCTTTAATTTTGACCCAACATCGCTATTGATAATAAAATTAACACTTATTTATTTTTGGATTTTATGATTCAAATTTGGACTCGATATTTTTTGAAATCATAGGTTCATGCTTTCTACTCCATATGCACTAATATTCATTTCGCAAAAAAATAAAAGCACTAATTTCCTTTGGTGCTGATGTGGTGTGGGGAACCGGCCGGTTTCGGGTCGTTCCAATGATGTTGATTGGGGTGTGCGCCTAGATCTTGTGTCCTGTTTTTGTCTCGTCAAGGTGGTCTTGTACAGCTGCGGGCTGCGGCGTTCGACATGTAAAGATCGAGGCAGATCAGACTGATGATCAATCAAAACGCCTTCGTCTTCCTCTAGCCAAAGGCGATTTTGTCACTCGTTTCTTGCCGCCCTCGATGAACCTGCCGAAATTTCCTTAAATAAAGAAAAGAAAAGAAAAAACATACACACACACCACGCCAAATTGACGGGCATTAGGCAGCGTACGAAACCCTTCAAGCTCAGATTAGGACTGATGCGCGTGGTAGAACTCGTTGCGTTGCCATGTATACTCCTGCCGTCCTGCGAGTTGAGATCGATGATTTGTGTGGGCCTGTAGCTGACAAGTACCATTGTTTCGCAGGTAACACAACAAAGAGGTGGTGGAGCAGTTGGCTAGCGCGCAGGTCTCATACCTACTCCCTCCGTTCCAAAATAGATGACCCAACTTTATACTAAGTTTAGTACAAAGTTGGGTCATCTATTTTAGAATGGAGGGAGTAACAGCGAGTGCTCCTGAGAGCATCTCCAACGGCCGCACCAAACGACGCGCGCGCAGTAAACCCAGCTTTTAGCGCGCGGGGGGCGGTTTGCTGCGCTCCAGCGGCCGCGGGAAACAAGCGCGCGCGCGAAAAGGCGCCAGCTCGCGCGCAAGATTTAGCGCGCCGCTTCGCGCGCGCCACGCGCCTTCTCCACGCTTCCTCTTCTTCTCTTCCTCTTCCTCTCTGCCACGCGCCGCTCCAGCGCCCCGCCACCGACGCGCCGTCATGCCGCCATGCCGCCGCGCCGCCGAGGAGCGTCCGGCTACCGCGGCGTCCGCCTGCGCCCCAACGGCAGCTACTCCATGGAGATACGCTCCGGCGAACTCCGGCTCGTCCTCGGCACGTACGGGACGGCGTGCGAGGCCGCCCGCGCGTACGACGCGGCGGCGTGGCGCCTAGGCCGGCCGCGCGGCCAGATGAACTTCCAAGATGTGTACACGCTCCAGCAAGCGCTCAACTTCGCCCCTCCGCCTCGTCTGAACACGGCGGAAGACCGTGCGGAGCACGCCGAGCGGCAACGTCGCCTCCTCGTCGCCCAGGAGGACGAGCGGGTCATGGCGGAGTGGCGCCAGCGCCACCCGGAGGACGTCGCCTACGAGCAAGCCTACTGGGCAAGGCGCCGCGAGGAGGACACGCGAAGGCGCCACGAGGCGCGGTTGGACAAGCGTCGGCGGAAGGCGTTGGCGAATGCGCAGTCCGACCTCGTTGCAGCAGGTGGGCAGTCGTTCTTCATGCTGAACGATGATCGGTGGCTGGACATCTGGCTAGATACCTCGGACGACACCGCCGAGGATGATAGTGGTGATGATGATAGCGACTTAGAGTAGTTTTTTAATACAATCTATGTTTTTTATCGTTTATCGTTTTTATTTATGCAATCTATGTTTTGGATGTAAAATACCTTTGTATCGTTTAAAATCTATGCGATCTATCTAGTCTTTTAAAAATTTCTGCTTCCAATGCCTACATTTCTAGTTTGTAGAACGAGCGCGCGCGCTGCATTTTTTGCGCGCTGCTGGAGTGGCGTGCGCGCTGTATTTTAGCGCGGCTGCTGGAGCGGGCGCAGCACGCCGCGCCAAACCAGGCGATGGGCGCGCGCTAAAGCTGTTTTTTGCGCGCACCGCGTTCGGCGCCTGTTGGAGATGCTCTGAGGTCGAGAGTTCGAGCCTCTCTCACCCCACCTAAAAATGACCATTTTTGTGATGAAACGCTCAGTGGCAACTTGGGTCGCCATGTATGCCACCTGAACGATCAGGTGAATCGAGCATGTCTGAACCTGGTCTACTTTTTTTTTCACAGGTACTGAGCTACTGCACCGTCTCACTATATGCAATCCTACCTAAGTGCAGAATTATACTCCAAACTGTATCTCTATTTTTTTGAAACTGCATGTTCTCTGACCGCAGAGGATTCTTACAGTCGTGTGTGGTTAGTTATCTGAACTTGAAACAAAAGAATTATCTGAACTTACCAATTGAGTTGCAGACCTACGTACAGTTAGTTGGTGCCGTAAGGCACTACTGTAGGCCATGTTTCATGCTGGTAGGCTAACCGTACGCAGAGCCGTCGACGTCGCGGTCGTAGGCAAGCAAAGCTTGGGTGGCGACGGCACGCACATTGCGTCGATCAGCTGCCTCACTGTTCACTAGCTAAAGCCCAGACCGATCGGTCGACCGCGATATAAACTGGCGTCAGTCCGGCGCATGTCCCGGTTTGTGCATGTCTGCGTTGGTTGGCGACCTATTGGTTGAATGAAATGGTCACTAGCTTGCAGTTTTCGGGGGGCGCCAAAGTTTTGTGGCATGTTACGTGTGATTGCACTAGCTCTTGTAGATGCTCAATAACTCAAATATGCATGGCCCATTTTCCTTTCTAGCCATGTGGCCTAAAAATGTTATTGTGTGTAGTACTGGTACCACATCTACAGAGGTCAATGAGGGCAACGTTATCTTGATTAGTTGGAGAAGAAAACAGCATGCATAGTACTACGAGTAGCTATCATATGGATCCCATTTTTGGTACTCCAAAGCGTAATGGAGGAACTAGTAGGAATCCAATAAGTTCTTAAAATTCATTTTTCAATCTTCCGGGGGATCCAATAAGCTAGCTTGTCGGTTTCTTGACAAAAGGGACACTGAAAGCAAAATGGCAGTGTCCTTTTCACAAGTATAATTCCACACTACTTCAATGGAGTATGAGTGTCTTGCTGCAAAGTGACTAAGTGAGAAGCAAGCCAAAATGCTGGAAGGCAAGCAAGGGAATGATCCTAGATAAGTACGTATCCATGCGTTGGGATGCACTGACACCCGATCGGTCGGGGCAAGTTAAGCTCTGGGTGAGTCCATGCAGACGAACCGGGCCAGGAAGTCGTCCTCGTGCAGGATGTGCATGGGCGTAGGCGTGCCACCTCACCTCACCCTCGGGTGTGCAGTCCAGTAGCTAGGCAACTGCTCTGATTTTGTTAGAAAAAATAAGGAAAAAACGAATGGAGGGATAAGGGGGCCTTTCTTTATTCAGCAGGTGCAAACACCACCATTTTTGATCTATCGGATGAATGCGACCAGTAAAAAAGAATTCACACGAATTGCCTTTTTCTTGTGTCTCGCTCATGACTGATCCTTCCATTCCTGCGAATGACACTACTGTAAATGGGGCTACTTAATTACCACTTGCACAACATTGTGCTAATTAAATGGTTGTATAAACTATTTACCGAGAAAGGTGTTGGACCAGAGTTGCTGCATAACAAATACCTAAACTCCAAAACTTTATCTTAAGTGGATGTTAAGCCTGCCGATTCATTATTTTGGAGGGGCTTAATGAAGGTCAAGTCATCCTTTTTTTAGAGAGGTTCATCTAAGGTTGGTGACAGCCAATCAACAAGTCTTTCGGAAGATACCCGGTTGGATGACACTCCATTTGCTCTATAATACCCGACCCTATATAATATCGTGTTCAAAAAAGAGGATTCATTGGTTTCTGTTCTTGAGGCCAGCCCTTTGAACATCCAATTTCTCAGGGCATTAGTGGGTAACAACTGGACTAAGTGAATTCATTTGGTTTCGATGTTGATGTCGATTAATCTGACTCAGATGCCATATTCGTTCTGCTAGAGGTTAACCACTAATGGTGTCTTCACTGTGAAGTCTATGATGCGTATCTTATGAATTCTGGACCTATTTTTTGCCGCATTTTTTTTCCGACGCCTAAGGGAGAGAAGTGGGGAGTAATTGTCACCTCGTCTTGTCCATCGTGAAAATAATTTCGATTTGAGCTTCCTACTAGGCTAAGCCCAGCAGTGCTTGAAGATCTGTGCGGGCCAGTATTTCGACGCAGCCGAGGCAAACAAGCAATCTAAATTTGCATCCACATGCCTGACTGAGATGCATGCATGCGACATACCATTACTAGGGAAAAGCCTAGCAGTAGCGAGGGTTTTGGGTGTATCAGTAGCGCGGGCGCCCGCGCTACTGATACGGCGCCACAGCTAACTTGTAGCAGTAGCGTGTGTATAACCCTCGCTACTGCTACTTCTGATAATAGTAGCGTGGTTGACGCCCGCGCTACTACTACTTAGTTGGAGCGCGGGTCAGGGGCCCGCGCTACTGCTAACTAATTGGGAATTAAAAAAATAAATTCCATCCACGGTTGTTGCTGCCGGGCGTCATCGTCCTCTCCAACCATGGCTGCTGCTGGTCCTGGATAGGATGAAGTTGTCCATGGTGATGGTGGCTCCCCACCCAACTCGTTCCTGCACCTCTCATCTCTACTACTACTACAAACGAAGAGAACATTATTTGAATGAGGAAGAGCGAGATAGAGAGGAGTAGGAGGAGGAACTCATTGGTGGCCGCCGAAGTTGGAACCGACGCTCGAAGCCTAGATGAAGCCCGGTGACCTGCTACTTCTTGTCGTAGGACCATTGAGCATGGTGCTCGCATGTCCTCAGGAGGCCTTGTCCCGGAAAGGAGGTGCAAGTGGCTGCATCCATGGTGGATCTGGCCGCCGCCATGGACGATGCTCTGCTGGTTTCCCTCTCCTTCCAGCAGCAGAGAAGGAGGAAGGAGGGGCCAGGGAGGGGGCTGCGATGAGAGAGGAGGTCACCAAATTTAGGGAAGGCGCTGAGGTGTGAGATCGGCAGTGGCGGTGGGTGAGGATGTGAATCACGGGTGGAAGGAGAAGGGGAACGGGGGAGTGTGGGAGAGAGAAGGGATTCGGACGAGGATATCGGGACTTCACCTACCTTTTACTTAGTAGTAACGAGGGGTATAAACCCGCGCTACTACTATCAAATTAGTAGTAGCGCGGGTTCATACCCGTCGCTACTACTATGGCATGTCCGGGGGGGAGGGGGGCACAGTAGAGACTGCTTAGTAGTAGTGAGGGGTAAAACCCCACGCTACTACTATCAACTTAGTAGTAGCGAGGGGTAAAAACCCGCGCTACTAGTAAGTAGCAGTAGCGAGGGTTATAAACCCGCGCTACTAGTAAGCGTCTGCCTATAAGCTTTTTCCTAATAGTGTACCCAACACACCCTTTGACGTCCGGTCAGGTGCCTGACGTGCAGGCCGTTGCGTTGCCGGTGCCGGCTGCACACCGTGTCGCTAGCTAGCTGCTAGTGGTAACGACTCCGGCACACGGCTCTGGCGAGGGGCAGAGCAGCGTAACCGACTCGCCGCAACGGGGTGTACCACAACACTAGCACGTCTCGCCTCCCCGCCCACGCACGCACGCCGGGTTGTTGCACACAGCTATCATGCATGCGGAATTGGCAAACTGCCTAGAAATACAGGGGAGGGAATGGAAGCTGTCGAGGGGTTGATGAGGGGACTGAAGTTGTCGGCGGCGGAGAGGAGGGGGATGAAGATTGGGGAAGTGGAGAAGGGGAAGGCCAGTTCATGGGGTGCGGATGACCCCCAGACAGTGGGGAAACTTTTCTCTCGGAGAAGCCTGCGCATGCGGGGGTGATCGGACAAACCTTGGGAAGAATCTGGTGCCCGATCAAAGGAATAGAATACAAGGAGCTAGCGACAAACACCTTCCTCTTCACGTTTTGGCAAGCGTCGGGATGGAGGAGAGCGCTGGAGGATGGACCATGGTGGTTTGACAAAGAGTTGTTGGTAATGGAGGACTTTGATCCAGACAAGACGGTGGATGAATATGACTTCAACTTGATCTTTATGTGGATCCGTGTGTTTGGCCTACCTCTGGGTCAGATGAACAGAGCGACAGGAGAGCGGATCGGTGCTGATTTCCACGAACTGGTTGAGGTGGACGTTGGGCCTGATGGTAATGCTATAGGCAAATATCTGCGGGTCAAAGTCAGACTGGATATACAAGAACCCCTGATGAGAGATTTTGTGTTGGATCGGGACAAGAAGGGGGAGGAGGAAGATGGAGAGGGGGGTGTGGTAGGAGGGGGAGAGGATGGCCAGAAGAAGAAGAAGGGTTTGTTGTGGTGCCGTTTTGAGTATGAGTATATGCCTGATTTCTGTTATACTTGCGGTGTGATCAGACATGGAGAAAAGGAGTGTAGGCTTAAACCTCCTAAGGGAGAAGCGCCACAGTATGGGCCATGGCTGCGAGTGGAAGAAACAAATCACATGAAACTTGATGTTGTAGCTTATGGAAAAGGACAGGGCAGCAGGAGCTTCAGTGGAAGCGAGAGTAGCCAGGAGAGGAGAAGGAAATATGGCTGGGGCAGCGGGTCTCGAGGTTCAGAAAGTAATGTTCTCTCCTGGAGGAAGGAAGAGCACGCATCATAGAGCAATGAAAAAGAGAAGGGTGGGGAAGAGAAGGAAGTATCTAGTCCACTCAAAATCCAGGCCGGGGGTGGCGAGGAGGGGAGTAAGGTAGCCAGAAGCATCCAATTCACTGAACCCCCGATCGTGCAGAAGGAACAAGAACAAACCCAGATGGTAATAGATCATAGTTCTACTGATGAGAAGGGGGGCTGCTTACAAATAGTGCTAAGGGTGCGGATAAGAACTGTATGCCTCACGAAACTGGGAAGGAGGGTGAAGCAATGCGGATTGAGAAGGAAGTAGCTGATGAGTCTGCGGCGAAAGTAAAGAGCAGCAACAAGTTCAAATGCCTGAACCATCCAGAGAGTTTTGGTAGTCAGGACAAGCTGGATGTCAGTCTGGGGAAGAGAGGGGGGAGGAGATGAATGTGGGCGGAGGATATATTGCAAAGAAGGGACGCAGGGAGGGGGAGAAGGGGCAGCCGATGACACAAAACTTGACGGAGACAAACAAGGCTGCAACGGTGGTGCACGCAAACTCAAACACATTGGCCGGGCTGTGGGAGCAGCCCCGCCGGGAGCAATGAAAATCATAAGTTGGAACTTCCGGGGACTCGGGAATGGCCCGGCAGTTCGTTCTCTTCTTGAGCTAGGAAGAGTGGAGGTTCCTGATGTTTTGTTCTTGTGTGAAACTCGTTTGAATGAAAAGAAGTTGGGGCGGTTCAGGTGGACGTTGGGGCTCTCGAACATGGTAGCATGGAAAGATGAAAGTAGTGGGAGGGGTGTAGCGTTGTTTTGGAGAAGGGGTTTGGATGTCTCTTTGAGATCATACAGACGGAGACATGTGGATGTGGATATAGTATGGGAGGATGGCATGATTTGGCGTCTGACGAGGGTTTATGGAGAATCTGCGATGGAGAGGAAGAAGGAGACATGGAAGCTTTTGCGCATTTTGAAACAACAACACCAGAATGGTCGCCCGTGGCTTTGTCTTGGTGATTTTAATGAAGTCCTCATAAGCAGTGAGAAGCTAGGAGGTGCTGATCGCCCGCAACACTATCTGGATGACTTTCTGCAAGCATTGGATGCCTGTGATCTGAGAGATATAGGGTTCGAAGGAGATATGTATACCTGGAGAAATCATAGTAGGGATATGCGGACATATATTTGTGAGAGGCTGGATCGGGCCACTTCAAACAATGAGTGGTGTGGTGCTTTTCCGAACCACATAGTCGGATCACAGACCCGTGGTTGTGCATCTAGAGGGAAAAGATAAGGGTTGGAAAAGGAGTGATTGTAGTTTCAGATTTGAAGCCCGTTGGTTGCAGGAGGAGGGATATGAAGATATCATGCGGAATGCGTGGGAGAGGAGCAATGAGGAAGGGAGGAGATGTGTCAGTAGTGGCTTGCGAAGTATAGCTAGGGATATGAGCAAATGGAGTAGAGAGGTGGTGGGCGAGCTAGATGGAAGAATTAAGAAGACCCGAGGTGATCTGGAGATGTGCATGAAAGAGACGGTCTCTGAAGCAAAAATCACGGAGGAGGCAAGACTGAGAGGAGAACTAGAGGCGCTGAAAGAGAAGAAGTACACGAAGTTAAAGCAGAGGGCACACATGTGGTGGCTGCGAGGGGGGAACAAAAACATCAAGTACTTGCAGTTGGTAGCAACAGCAAGGAAGCGGACTAGCAGACTTAAGAAGATTCGGAGGGAGGATGGGACGGTGGTGGAGGAAGGGGAGGCCTTAACTAACTACGTTTGTTCATTTTTTCAGGACCAATTTACATCTTCCCATCCTCAGCGCCTGAATGAACTGATGGACAAGGTGCAACCTCGCATCTCAGTAGCTATGAACGCTGTCCTTGAGGCCGACTACACGAGGGAGGAGGTGAAAGCAGCACTTGATCACATAGGTGATCTCAAAGCACCTGGTCCAGATGGGATGCCGGCGATTGTTTTTAAACATCACTGGCATTTTATGGGAGATCAGGTAGTTGAGGAGGTCCTAAAGGTACTGAACGGTGGAGAGATACCCGAGGGGTGGAATGATACTATGGTGGTGCTGATTCCCAAGGTCAAAAACCCAAAAAGGATCAAGGATC
Organism: Triticum dicoccoides; assembly: GCF_002162155.2. NCBI lineage: Eukaryota > Viridiplantae > Streptophyta > Magnoliopsida > Poales > Poaceae > Triticum > Triticum dicoccoides. The sequence goes on along the minus strand of NC_041389.1, from coordinate 471,719,199 downwards.
TCCGTCCCATCAGCTTGTGCAATGTCGTTTACAAGTTAGTATCAAAAGTGATTGCCAATAGACTTAAATTGATCCTACCCGAAGTGATCTCAGAGCATCAGAGTGCGTTTGTGCCGGGGAGGCTAATTACGGACAATGTCCTCACAGCCTATGAGGTCTCCCATTATCTCATGAACAAACGAAGAGGGAGAAGTGGAGTTGCGGCCATTAAAGCAGACATGAGTAAGGCGTATGACCGAGTGGAGTGGAGGTTCTTGGAGGCCATGCTTAACAAATTGGGTTTCAGCTCGAGTTGGACTGCCCTTGTCATGAAATGTGTCCGGACGGTGCGATACCAGATCAAGGTTAATGACCAACTAACGCAACAGTTCAGCCCCGAGCGAGGACTTCGACAAGGAGATCCCATCTCCCCCTACCTCTTTGTCATTTGCTGTCACGCCCAATATGCGACCCTATCCAAAAGGAACTCGAAGGTCCCACCAAGGATAAACCCGCATATTGAAACGCTTTTGCAAGGTGGATATCATTACAACAACATTACATAATAGGTAGGGATACATACAAGAGGCATACATGCCACAAGAATACAACATCACATCATACATAAGAGCAACATCCGACTACGGATGAAACATAAACAGAAACTCAAACGACATCCACCCTACTAGCCCAGGCTGCCGACCAGGAACCTATCCCCTGATCGAAGAAGAAACAGAAGAAGAACTCCAAAACAAGCAAACATCGCTCTCGCGTCATGATCATCGCAACCTGCACCTGCAACTGTTGTTGTAGTAATCTATGAGCCACGAGGACTCAGCAATCCCATGACAATGGGTATCAAGACTAGCAAAGCTTAATGGGAAAGGAAGGGGTAAAATGGTGAGGTTGCAGCAGCGGCTAAGCAAGTATGGTGGCTAACATACGCAAATAAGAGCGAGAAGAGAAGCAAAGGAACGGTCGTCAACTAGTAATGATCAAGAGGTGATCCTGAACTCCTACTTACGTCAAACATAACCCAGAAACCGTGTTCGCTTCCCGGACTCCGCCGAAAAGAGACCATCACGGCTACACACACGGTTGATGCCTTTTAATTCAGATCTGGTGTCAAGTTATCTACAACCGGACATTAACAAATTCCCATCTGCCACATAACCGCGGGCACGACTTTCGAAAGATAATACCCTGCAGGGGTGTCCCAACTTAGCCCATGATAAGCTCTCGCGATCAACGAAGGATATTCCTTCTCCCAGGAAGACCCGATCAGACTCGGACTCCCGGTTTACAAGACATTTCGACAATGGTAAAACAAGACCAGCAAAGCCACCCGGATGTGCCGACAATTCTGATAGGAGCTGCACATATCTCGTTCTCAGGGCACACCGGATGAGCAAACGGGTTGGCATAGACCCTGGTTGCCCAGGGGGCGCCGGACATCGCTCGGTTTGGACCAACACTTAGACAAGCATTGGCCCGGGGGGGGGGGGCTAAAATAAAGATGACCCTCGAGAGCGCGACTCCCAAGGGAAAAGTAGGTGGTGGTGAGGCAAATGGTAAAACCAAGGTTGGGCCTTGCTGGAGGAGTTTTATTCAAAGCGAACTGTCAAGGGGGTCCCATAAATCACCCAACCGCGTAAGGAACGCAAAATCCGGGAACATAACACCGGTATGACGGAAACTAGGGCGGCAAGAGTGGAACAAAACACCAGGCATAAGGCCGAGTCTTCCACCCTTTACCAAATATATAGATGCATTAATAATATAGGAGATATTGTGATATCCCAAACATAATCCTGTCCACCATGGAGAAATCTTCAACTTCACTTGCAACTAACAACGCTATAAGAGGGGCTGAGCAAAGCGGTAACATAGCCAAGCAATGGTTTGCTAGGAAGGGTGTCAAAGGTTAGAGGTTCATGGCAATTTGGGAGGCTTGAGGAGCAAAGATAGGTAACGCAGCATAGCGATAGAACGAAGCAACTAACATATCAATGATAGTAGTGAGATCCAGGGTAGCGGTCATCTTGCCTGAAATCCCGCTAGGAAGAAGAACGAGTCCATCAAGAAGATGAACGGATGAAGCCACGAAGACGAGTCAAGCATAGACGAACGAATCCTCACGATCGCAACGAAACGGGAACTATCGAGAAGAAGCACACAACATGGTAAACACACCACACATGAACAAGGCATGATGCACAGACAAGCATGATGCAAGACAAGACTACATGAAGCTACTCATGGCAAGAGATGATGCATACAAGAGCAACACATCAAGGCAAGTTTAAACGAGTCCGGAAACAACATATAACAATTCCGATAAGTCCTCATATGCATATTTTGAAATTGGTCCAGATCTGAATAAACCTTATGTTCAAGTTGTTAAACAGCAAGTTAAGATGCACCAAGATGATCTACACGAAATTCTAGTCAAGTTACATATAAAGTTCATTTAGTTCGGAGCTACGGCCTAGAAGATATGAGCAAAACAAGTTAAACATGGTATTGATGCTAAATGCACCCAAACATCAAGCAAACACCTCAAAACAAGGATGCAACATGATAATATGAAACTACAAGCAAAATCAAGCAAGTTTCATATAGAGCACACTCAAAACGGAGCAACGGTTCAACACATACACTCCAAACATGATATAGCAACAATCTGTCCAAAACAGCAACTAGGCATCTTGCAAGCACCAAAATAACATGCTACAGGACCTCAAAAAGAAAACAAAAGGCATGGACATGATGTACAGGTAAGGCATAACAAAACATGAGCACTGAGCTATCTCCAGAAATCATTAGAACATGCTCAAACACACATGGCAAGATTGCAAATAATAACAGTTTCAGCCATTAGCAGAAATAACATCAGGTTGCAATGTTTAGAGCTATCAAACAACATGTTAGAGGAACTTGTCAGGGAAAACAAAGGCATGGCATGAATCTACTAATTGCATAGAACAAAAGTCCCTTACTGACCAAGAGCCAAAAGGGCACAGAAAATATGATGGCACCCATGTAAACATGGCAAGTTATATGACAGATTCATACATGGCAGGAACAACGATAAGTAGGCATGTTGGTGAGCTTGAAACACTCACCACAGAGCAATACATGGCATGGAAAGTCAACCAACAGCAAGAATACATGTTTGTGAAGCTAAACATGGCAAGAGAAAGTTCATAGCATGCAAGGATCAACTACAACAACCTTGGCAAAATTGAATAACATGTAAACAATCTGCCAGGAAACATTTTGTAGCAAAAGTAGAGCACGAAAATGACATGCTAGGCTACTCCATAATTGCGAACAGGGGCATGGATGGATAGAGCATAACCATATATTGAAATCATCCTTACTGAAGTATCTCATAATAAGCATGGATCTCTCTGTAGCATCAAGTTTACATGGCATAAAAATAACAGCAGAACAGGGACTGAAATCAGCAACATCACGAGGCCTAGTTTACATGCTTGTGCTAGTCACCACATTGATCACAAAAATACATGGCATACACCCCAGGAAAGATGGCATGGCATAGTTCAAAACACATGTAGACATCAACCTCATAGGATGCACATATCAAACATGGCAAAAATGACAAATGAGCATGTTCTGATAAGAATCTGAAACTAACATCACATAGCCCTCTTGCAACGATGATTAAGTCATCAATATGAGCTCGAATGAACATGGTGCAATGGAATGAAATGAAGTACTCGTTGAGACGAACAGTTTGACATATTACATGCACAAAACGGAGCAGTATGCATCAAGTTATGATGCGATGAACATGTCATGATAATGCTAACATAATCGGGGACTTAGTGGAAATTCAACCTCCAGGAAAACGGGATGGAGTGATTCGGGAGGGCGAGATCCAGGCGGCTCGGGGGCGCGTTTGGATCGCGGGACGGGTGGATCTCATCCACCCGCCTGGATCCGGCGAGGCGGCGGCCTCTAGCGAGGCGCGCGACGCCGGGGAGGCGCGGGGAGTGGCGGCGGGGCTGGCGAGGTCGTCCGGCGTCGGCGGGCGAAGGTGGCCGG